>NW_024385855.1:19353-40704 GCF_016835505.1 Polypterus senegalus
CCCAGACCATCACTGACCCACCACCAAACGGGTCATGCTGAACGATGTTACAGGTAGCATAACGTTTTCCACGGCTTTTCCAGACCTTTTCAGGTCTGTCACATGTGCTCAGGGTGAACCTGCTCTCATCTATGAAAAGTACAGGGTTCCAGTGGTGGACCTACCAATTCTGGTATTACAAGTGAAATGCCAATCGAGTTCCATGTTGCGCACATGGCCCACTAGAGGACGTTGGACCCTCAGGCCATCCTCATGAAGTCTGTTTGTGATTGTTTGATCGGAGACATTCACACCAGTTTACTGCTGTTCCTTCTTACTCAAAGGAGCAGATACCGCTCCTGCTGATGGGTTAAGGACTTTCTATGGCCCTGTCTAGCTCTCATAGAGTAACTGCCTGTCTCCTGGAATCTCCTACATGCCCTTGAGACTGTGCTGGGAGACACAGCAAACCTTCTTGCAATGGCCCGTATTCATGTGCCATCCTGGAGAAGTTGGACTACCTGTGCAACCTCTGTTGGTGTCTAATTATCGCCTCATGCTACCAGTAGTGACACTGACTGTAGCCAAATGCAGAACTAGTGAAAAACTCCGAAAAGATGAGGAGGGAAAAATGTTAGTGGCCTCCACCTGTTAAACCATTCTTGTTTTGGGGGTTATCTCATTGTTGCCCCTCTAGTGCACCTATTGTTAATTTCATTAACACCAAAGCTGCTGAAAGTGATTAACAGCCCCTTTTGCTACTTAACTGATATATATATATATATATATATATATATATATATATATATATATATATATATATATATATCTATATCTATATATTGTAATAACTGGAGACCAGAGGCGTGAAAAGGTTTGGGGCAGCCACCCGTTTAATGCGGTTTCCTGGCTGCAAAGAATTGAGACATTTCAAAACAGTTGTTTACACAACAGAGTCCAAACAGAACTGCCTGCCTAAGCAAAGGCAGTGAGCTTTATAGCTCAGAGGGCGAAATGATGTCGCCCTCTGGGCCGAACTGGAAGTGACATCACCCTTGGGGCGGAACCGGAGTGACCTCATTCTTGGGGCGGAACCGAGGTGGTGTGTCCTTCCTGGAAATGGCGGCTCCTGGTGGGATTTCCGGTAAGACCTGCAGAGAACTCAGAAAGAGAGTCAGCGCACCCGCCCTGGGCAGATGTATAAACAGTATTGTCTAAGCCCTTCAGCTGCTTCCCATGCACACGTGTGTGACAAGACTCCCCTCAGCCCAGACCCGTGGGTCGGGCGACCTACACCGAGAGGTCGTGGGCCCGGAGAGGGCATCGGCGTTGGCATGAAGGGACCCCTGTCGATGAACGGCGTATATTTGTACTGCTGCAGGTCAAGAAACCACCTCGTGACCCGCGGATTCGACTCCTGTGAAGGGCCATCCACTTTAAAGGCGCATGATCCGTCACCAGAGTGAACACGCGACCCAAGAGGTAGTACCGCAGCTGCGTCACCGCCCATTTGATCGCCAGAGCCTCCTTCTCCACCGCCGCATACCTGGTCTCCCGTCCAACAGTTTCCGGCTCAGGTACATAACGGGTGTTCAACACCGTCGGCGCTTTGGCTCAACACGGCTCCCAAGCCTGTGTCCGGCGTCCGTCTGGAGGACAAAAGGAGAGAGAAGTTAGGGGAGATTAAGATAGGTGCTGAAGTCAGAGCCCTTTTAAGTCACTGAATGCAGCCCCGCTTTATCAGACCATACCACCGTATTAGGAGCTCTTTTCTTTGTCAAGTCGGTCAAGGCGCGCTCTCGGAGAAAACCGGCACAAACCGGCGGTAGTACCCGCCAAACCGAGAAAGGATTGGACTTGCCGCTTGGTTTGCGGGGCCAGGCCATTATGGCTTGCAACTTGGAACACTGTGGCCTCACAGTACCCGCCCACTAGGTAGCCCAAATATTTGGCTTCTCTCAACCCAGTAACATTTCTTGGGGTTGATGCGAGCCCGCCTCTCCCAATGTCCGTAATACTGCTGTGACCTGCTGTATGTGCTCCTTCCAGGTGCTGGAATAGATGACAACGTCATCCAGATAGGCAGCACAGAACGAGTTATGGGGCGGAGCACTTTGTCCACCAGGCGCTGAAAAGTCGCAGGAGCCCGTGTAACCCAAATGGAAGGACACGATACTGCCAGTGTCCGCTAGGAGTGCTAAGCGCGTTTTTCCTTCGCGGACTCCGTTAAAGGAACCTGCCAGTACCCCTTTGTCATGTCAAGTGTAGTCAAGAATTTGGCTGGTCCCAGTCTCG
Organism: Polypterus senegalus; assembly: GCF_016835505.1. NCBI lineage: Eukaryota > Metazoa > Chordata > Cladistia > Polypteriformes > Polypteridae > Polypterus > Polypterus senegalus. Next base: position 21,628 of record NW_024385855.1, read on the forward strand.
AGGAGGTCGTCCACGCGAGGCATGGATAAGCATCAAATCGGGAACTTGGTTGAGCCGACGGAAGTCATTGCAAAACCTCCAACTGCCGTCAGGCTTAGCAATCAAGGCGATGGGGCTGGACCAGGGACTACTACTTTCCTCGATCACTCCTAGTGCCAGCATTCGCTTGATTTCCAGTTCCACTTCTACTTTCTTTGCCTCCGGAGTCTGTAGGGTCGCCACGGACGATCACCCCGGTCAGTCACGATGTCGTGCTCAATCAGAGAGGTCCGACCTGGTTGTTCACTTACCACCTCTGGGACCGGGATAGCTGCTTCCAGCTCCTGTCTCTGTCTGGGAGATAGCTGTTGCGAATTAAGGGCACTTACTTCCGAAGAGAGCAGGGCTGTCCGGAGGAGGGATCGGGATCCCTCTCCTTCCACGGTTTCAGCAGGTTTACATGATATATTCGCTCAGCTGGTCGGCGATTGGGCTGTTTCACCAAATAGTCGACCAATCCCTTCCTCTCCTTAATTTCGTAGGGGCCTAGCCAATGTGCGAGCAGTTTAGAGTGTGAAGTAGGAACCAATACCATGACGCGATCCCCGGTTGGAACTCCCGAGAGTCGTGCACGGTCATACAGGCGGGCCTGTGCTGATTGTGCCTCCTCGATATGACTTTTTAGTATAGGTCTTATTACATCAAATCTATCGCGCAACTGGGCGATATACTCCAAAATGTTAGTGGAGGGCTGTGCCTCCCCTTCCCAGCCCTCTTTTAAAATATCTAATAAGCCCCGGGGCTGTCTTCCGTATAGTAATTCAAAGGGAGAGAACCCGTAGAGGCTTGAGGACTTCCGTAGGCAAAGAGGACAAGGGGGAGGAGTTGGTCCCAATTCCTCCCATCCTTGCTGACTACCTTACGTAGCATTTGCTTGAGAGTTTGATTGAATCTCTCCACTAGCCCATCGGTTTGAGGATGATACACGAGGTTTTAAATGCTTTATTTTCAGTAACTTGGCAGTCTCCTTGAGCGTTTCCGAGGTGAAAGGCGTTCCTTGGTCCGTCAGGACTTCTCTAGGAATGCCCACGCTGAAAAGACTCCTACTAGTTCCGTGCAATATTTTTAGTGGTAGCCGAGCAATGGAACGGCTTCAGGGAATCGGGTTGCATAATCCACGAGGACGAGTATATATTTATATCCTCGGGCTGAGGGCTCCAGGGTCCTACTATATCCACCCCAATCCTGTCAAAGGAACGTCAATAAGGGGAAGGGGAATCAGAGGAGCACGGTCCTTCCTAGGAATTTGCGCAGTTGACACTCCGGGCAGGAAATGCAAAAGCGGCGAACCTCCTCATTAATCCCCGGCCAAAAAAAACGGAGCTTAATGCGCTCTAATGTTTTATCGGAGCCGAGATGGCCTCCAAGAAGGTGAGAGTGGGCTAACTCGCAAACCTGCCGCCGGTAGGTCCGCGGGACTAGCAACAACTTCGGACCTTCCCCTCATGTTCAGCAACCCGATACAATAATTCATTATCCATGACAAAGTGAGGTCCCTGTGGCATGGGCAAATGCGCGCTGGCCATTAACGAGAACCACTGCATTCTTTATGTGCTTCAGAGAGTCGTCATTCCACTGTTCTCTCTTGAAAGAAGCCGGTCGCTCTAAACTGAAAGTGCAACTCAGAGAGCGGGTCGGTCTGACCTCAAGGGCGGAGAATCCTCCCTCGCTGCCGGGCGCTAGTGGATGGCGTAGTAGCCAGCGACGGTCCGGGAGTATCTTCGTCACTCTCTTGGCCTACTGCCCCACTCCCTGTCGGCTGATTACGGTGTGGAAGCAGCTTGAGATGAGTCTTTATCATCTATAACGAGGCCAAAAGCTTTTCGGGAATGCTTTCTAAACTCACGCGTTACTGTCAGACCAGTCCGCCCGAGGATTACGGAAGCGGAGGATCCGGTGTACGCTACGTAAGCTTCGAAGGGTTCCTCCGAGACATACGTAACACCGGCGGTATTGTACGGCGGATATCTCCGTGTATACATTTTAGACTGGTCTTTTTTTATCCATTGTTGCGGTAGAACAAAGCGGCGAGCAACGACAGACATGTTTACTGCGGAATCAAACAGCGCTGTTACCATATGTCCATTAATAATAAGCTCTCCCGTATGTTTATCCGCCAGGGATTGCTAAGGGCACACAAACAACCCGCCATTGTCCCCTACGGTCCGCCTTGTTCCTCGACAGGTCGCAAGCCAGGCGGCCCGGCGACTTGAACAGGCTCTGGATTGCGTGGAAGGGACTGCTTTGTAGGACATAACTCCGGGTAGTCCACAGAGCGGCTGTTCTGCCCTCCCAGGTTTCACAGCCGGCCTCTGGGTTGCATAAGCTGTAGCAGCTCGTCCAGAATGGAATTCTCCCCAGGCCGGCTGGGCAAATTCCTGGGGTATTGCTGTAGCAGCAAAAACAGGCCACTTGCTGCACTATTTGCAAGGGGTCAAATCAAATGGCCGTAGCCACTCACCCACCTGTTGCCAGAGAGCCATAGCCTGCTCTGACAGCCCTTCAGGGTTAAACTCCCAGTCTATTATATTCTTTACCTGCCGGCCTGGGGACAGCCCATCGTTAACAGGGACCTTGGTCCCATGGGCTGCAGGCTTTCCTACCCAGAAGAGCATACTGAGCCACTCGTGTGTTTTCCCCAGAAGCCAGCCCACGCCTGTGGGTCCCCTCTACCTTCTCCACGAGATGGGTTGGTAGCCCCGGTTATGCTCGTGGAGCAGAGCCTGCACCGTCCTTCCTGACCCTCCGGCACCCTCCCTGCCCGAAACTCGGCCCGGTACTCACCCACCTGGTTCCTTGAAGGTCCGTGTCCCGGTTCCTTCGGGACACCATCCTGCCGACTACGCCACTGTAATAACTGGAGACCAGAGGCGTGAAAAGGTTTGGGGCAGCCACCCGTTTAATGCGGTTTCCTGGCTGCAAAAGAATTTTCTTTACATTTCAAAACAGTTGTTTACACAACAGAGTCCAAACAGAACTGCCTGCCTAAGCAAAGGCAGTGAGCTTTATAGCTCAGACAGGAAATGAGGTCGTCCTCTGGGCGGATCTGGAAGTGACATCCACCCTTGGCTCGGAACCGGAAGTGACATCATTCTTGGGGCTGGAACCGGTGTGGCCCTTCCTTGGAAAGTGGCGGCTCCTGGTGGTGATTTCCGGGTAAGACCTGCAGAGAACTCAGAAAAGAGTCAGCGCACCCGCCCCTGGGCAGATGTATAAACAGTATTGTCTAAGCCCTTCAGCTGCTTCCCATGCGCACGTGTGTGACAATATATATATATATAGTATATGATTTTTAGAGGACTAAGGCAATTCATGATTTGTCAGTTTCACATTTCACTGATGGCTGGTATGTGCATGGGCAGTGATACCTGGGGTGGCAACACAGGGCTAGGCCTGGGCTACAGTTAGCCTAATAGTGATAAGCCAGTAATTCAAAGGAAGCTAAATTTGTTTCACTTCGCAAAAAGAATCACAAAACTATTTAGCAAGCAACTGAATCCATACCATTTATCCAGGAGAAATGCTTTTTACATCTTTTTTTCCCTCCCTATATTATCATCTCATCTGTAACTTTGTATTTATGCTGATGAGGGGACAATACTTCCCATCAGGCAGTAGACATGTACTGATAAACTGAGATGAAGAAACACTCTGTCAGATCAGTGTGCCTTGCAGAAAGTTTGAGTTCAAAGACCACAGGTATTTTTTTTCTCAACTCTCTACAACAGTTTTGTTGCCTCTCTGGATTACAACTTTTGTCTAGCAGTACATTCGTTCTTTTTAGTGTGGGTTGTCATTAGCCATATTGCATTTCCAAAAACCCTGTTACTCCGTTTATTTGCAGGTAGAACCATTTCTAAGAAATCAACAGGTCTAAAAGGGATGTATGGCATTGCTAAACTCTTAAGAAACAGTGTTTCTTTCTTACCATTCCACATAAAACCTTTAGAAACTGTGTGGACATGGAAAGTGGCGGTAAGGTGCATGTTGGTCAAGGCAAATAGGAATATTGTTGTACTCTGCACATAATATTATTTGATAACATATTTTTTTTTTATCAAAGCAATTTCTTACATTTTTAAAAAGCAAGTGTCATCATACACTGACATTGCAATTTTGCTGTACCAATCAACACTCTGCGTTATGCAGAAAATTACTGATGAAATCAGGAAAAGAAAAACAAGCAAAAAATACAAAATATTTGTTTATAGGCAAACCATGATTAAACAGAATAAAGTGCAATTTTTTCATAATGTATATTGAGTTACTTTTATACAGAATGTGGTAGAAGAACAACAACTGAGGATACCGTATTTCAGAGAGTAAAAACAACTGGTAACCTATTACTGTCTATTGTTGGTAGACATTTAATCAGATCCATTTTATGCTAAGGCAAATAAAATTTTAAAGGCTGAGGCAACACATTATCTTAATTTGTAGCCATTTTAAATTAACTTTGAATAAACCAACTTTTAAATACCTTAATGACATCAATGAATACCATTACATGTGTTGACCTGCAGCATCTATGTGAAACCCACCCTTCTTGCCCTATGTAGTCACTTTCTATTGTCCACAGGTATATGTATTTAATCCAAGAGAGTTTTCTAAAAAGTGTAGTGCATTTCCACTTGTAGTGGTGGCTTGGATACAAGTTTCTGAACTGCAGTCCTTGTTATGAATTCATTTACACATTGTTATACCATCTGTACACACTAGCTCACAGTTTGTATGCATTTTTTTATTTTAGTATTGCACTGCCTGATGGAGGAAAGTCAAAAGTAATGTATTTACAAGGCTAATACTTCTTTCTAGTAGGTAAGAAAAGCTAAGTGGGCGAGATTAGTATTGATATACTGTACATTTGTTTTGAATAAGGCCTTGTTTCTAGTGATGTTTTAGTGAGAAAGCGGCTTGAATTATTACCAAAAAATTATCTTATAATAGGTGGTGTTTCTGTATCATTAGGCCCATGGTATTGTGTAAAATAAGTAGTAAGTTACATTTCTTAGGTAAGCTTATTAGTAAAATGTTTGTAACAACTTTCAAGTTTGTCTTTTTTTCCCAATTTTTCATCATATGCTGCAGTGAAATTTTTATTCCTTTTTGTAGTCTTTCTGCTGGTTGCTGGGATTACTTATGCTAAATTTAGGAATTCTGGGATTGGTGTATGTGCATATATCTGAAATTCCATTTTAGCAAAGAGCCTTAAGCCTGTTCTTATTACCATTAAAATAAGGACCAGTTTTATTTTTTTAGCATTTTTAGTTTATGCAGCAAAAGCCAGTGAATAGGTACAACATGTCCAGTGCCATTTTCTTATGAGCATAATGATGCTTATTCCAAAGCACTGAAACGTTTTAAGGAACAGGGGCCTCATGTAAAAAACTTGGAAATGCGTGTAAGCCATTTCTTATGCAAAAGTCAGGATTTATAACTTGAATTTAGCATGAAAATTGAGTTAACCTTTTGGTAACTTTTGATAATCCTTTCTTTCGCATAATTTCTCAAGAAATCTCAACAACGTGGCAGTCGTTTCAAGACGAAGCGATGGGTGGCACAAGTGTTTTCACAATTGAGGAGCGTTTGGTGGCCACTGTGTGGGTTCATGAGCAGCCTGTTACTGGGAAATCGATCAAAAATGTCATGGATAACTTTGTTGTGCGTTTTGGAAGGCATTGCCGACAAAGAGGACGTTGTTGCAGTGGGAGAAGAAGGCTTTTGCACCGGGTAGCGTCTGAGATGCACTGCAAAGTGGAAGACCATCCATAAGGCATGAAACGTGTGCAGATATGGCAGAGTCTGTCCAACGATCCCCAATGAAATCCACTCATAAATGTGCTGCTGATTTGGGAACAGCGGGATCTACAATGTGAAAGTACATCAAACAGGATTTGCAAATGAAATGCTGGCATCCATTGCACGTTAACGAGTTATCAGATGCCGACTTTGCAGACGTCAGGAAGCGTGTGATCTGATGCTGCACCAATTTCCAACAAATGCTGAGAAGGAAAAGGTTATGTTCTCTGACGAGTGCGCGATTTATTGCAGCTTCAGCAATCGAAACGTGTTTTCAAAATTCTCCAAAAGATAGGGGTATACGGACTTTGTGCGCACCCTGTATTTCGTCTATAAGAAGGATGTGCCATGTTCTGCATGACATAAGCGACAATGGCAGTGTTACAATGAATTCCACCAGCACAAACAGCATTTTGTATTTTGTATACAGTATGTATTTAATCACAAATCACAGAAAGCAAGAAGAAGCAGACACAAAAGGGAGTACACCAGTGGTTAATAATTTTCAGTAAAGCACTAATTTCTCCATCCCATACTGATTGCATGACATGGCACAGAAATGACAGCGAGGCTGGTCAGCTAATTCATGCTGAAAAGCATCCATCTCCAAATACCCCAAGGTTGCCCAAACATGTAACAGAACTCTGTGGGACTTCTGCATAATGATTTCTGTAATGTAGCCTCCAATTCAGCACAAACCTCCAGAGGACAGCTCTAGGAAGTCTGAATCAGCTTATAAGTCAGTCATCATTATGAAAGAAAAGAAATCATTGCAATCCATGAAAACTCACTCCTACTGTACACTGCTGTACAGCCATACACATGTTTACTGCATTGTAATGCCTTTTGATGTACCACACAAGATGACTGCACAGATGTCCATGACCCTGTCCCTTAGGACATCAACACAATGGCAATTCAAAGACTTGTATATAGTGAACACTGACATTTCCTTGGCAATATTATTTTTTTTTATCTCCACTCAACAGTTGTAACTTGCCCATTCTAATTTTTTTCTATCGTTTGTGACTCAAAGAAATCAGAAAAACAAATGTTTTTGCAGTCATTAAATCATTAATACCTCAAGTTCACGTTTACTGAAGTTTCACTTCCTCTGTTCTCCTCATGTCACTCAGGAACATGATCAAATTTATACAGAGATTAAATTGTAAATATTCAAAAAGGCATTTTTTAGGCCATACTTGGCTAGTGGAGGGGAGATCAAAGGTAGTATCTAAAAGCATGTGTACGTGTGCATAGCTTTAAGCTGATTTGAGATTTATAAAGGAACTTGGCACGGTATGTGCAGTACATCGGTTTTTATAAATCAATTTTTTTTTGTGTGTACACCTTTTTGTCTTTTGAGTGTAAGCAAAATTTAACTGTGGAGTCTAGGCAAGGTTTTATTCATGAGGCCCCAAAAAATTTGGCCAAAGCAAAAGGTAATTTAAAAATAAAAGGCGAAATTCAAAGCTAAATGTTGGAACACAAAATGCAAAACCAAAACTCAAAGCTGAGTAAACCACAAGAGCGGTAAAACTGGAGAGGCATGGAGGGATGCCAGGTCACACCGTTAGAATATTACGCATGTAGTTAATTAAAGGATGTCACATTCATTTGAAAAAGAAAATAGATTAATATCAGGAATGCACTGAGCATGAGAAATTTTGCTGATCATAATGGGGCTGTCTTGCATCTTGATCTTAACAGACAAGGGCCAGCTGATGGTGTTAAATCTGAAAAGGCCTTGCATGTGCTCCTTCCATTTTGTGGAAAAAAAACAATCAACATAGTTCTTTTGTTCCAAAGAAGTGCAAAATATAGGGATCGGATTTATAAAACTTGCAGATGCACATTGTGTGAATCACATCTGTGTTTTTATTGCACTTTGGTTTGTAATCCTTAGAAGTGAAAGCAGGTAGATAATATAAAATGATAAAATACCAAAAAAGTTCTTCATTGCAAATATGCATCATCAGCCCACTGAAAAAGGAACTACAATTAAGTATGAACATCATATTCATAACTTTTGAGGTGTAATTTGTTGGTCATGTCAATGCACATCATAATAATGGCTTATGTGCATGTCATCATTTTGTTGGTTTAGTTGCATTTCCCTACTTTATCAACGGTATCATCATTTTCTAGTTTCTCCAAAATGTTGCATACGGATGGGTACGTAAATGTACATATGTTCTCCTGTCAAGTTTTCTTTTATAAATACCAGCATTTGCGTGGGAAGCCCTATATGCGCATTTTTAGCAAACCTGATTTTTACTCTCAATGCCAGATTAAGTACAGAAGTTTACACACAGAACTTCCAATCAAGCTGTATGACAAAAAGGCAGACTAGGGCAAATGGATACCATGTGCAGTCAAACAGTGGGAAGCTGTAAGCATGTACTATGTTTATCTGTTAATTCAGTGCAAAGTTGGGGAGAATGGTTGCCTTGTTTGGAATAGTATGCTCTTCTAAAGCACGTGCTGAACATGGAGAAACAGTATAAAGCCTTGGAACATTGCCAGGAACACCTTTGAAGGTATCGAACAGAAGGAAGTCATCACCATCTGTTCCTGAGAATGCCTATCCGCACCTGCATTGACGACACTGACAAGGTCCACTCCTCAGGCCCCCACTCGAGGACCAGGTCTTGTCACTGGCTTCATTTGTCTTTGTACTATATGCAGTGAAAGCCAACATAAGTTATTTCTTACTGCCATATCACTAGGGAGGGGTATCGTCTTTTATGGTTTTTTTTTTTATGTTTTTATATATATATAGATTCGGGTCAAGTAACACGCCACAATCACAAAAGAACTCTGCCTGACACACACATTTTCCTGTTTTTTGACTTTTGCATATTTTTGCACTGGAATTCATACAGCGTCTTATAAATGAGACCCCTGGTGTGGAACAAACAGTCATTAAGTCATTAAAGTTTATGTTTACTGAAATTTTGTTTCCTCTGTTCTTCTGTGGTTTTTTATAAAAATGTCACTCAGGATCATGATCAAATTTATTTGGAGATTAGATTGTAAATATTGAAAAAGGCATTTTTAGGCCATTCATGGTTAGTGGAGGGAGATCACAGGTAGTGGCTAAAAGCATGTGTACATGTGCATAGATTTAAGTTGACTTAAGATTTATAAATTAACTTTTTCTCAATTACTTGACGGTTTAATGCTGTCCAGCAAACACCTGGCTCCATGGTGGTTAGTTCTGCCACAGAACTGTGTGTTTGAGTGTGCCTGTATTCTGTGAGTTTTTTCAGTGTTATTGAAGCTTGTTGTTTTTCTCCTTAAAATGTTTCTATTCTGAACTTTCCTTAGCAAAAGATGACTGTGGTGCGCTCAGTTTACTTAACAATTACATCTATATTTCTGTATTTTGTCAAGGGATAATGTTGGAGGATATCACAATGATGCCAATCAAGACAGAACGTGCACCAGCATCCCATTTGCCTGAACTTGGTCTATAAACTTGCATGTCTTGATGAGGATTGATGATATTGTAATATTCATTCTTTTAAAAAGGCAAAACTCTGTGTACTTAATGATTAAGGTATGTGGCTAATATTTTTGGCTTATCCAGGGCTGTTATTATCTAGGTACAAACTGCATTAGAATATAGTTTAGCATTGTCATTTGACAGTTTTCGCTTGTACACTATACAGTAATCTCTCCTCAATCGCGGGGGTTGCATTCCAGAAAGGTGAAAATCCGCAAAGTAAAAACCATATGTTCATATGGTTATCTATACTAATAAAAGGCAAAGCCCTCACTCACTCACTCACTCACTGACTCACTCACTGACTCATCACTAATTCTCCAACTTCCCGTGTAGGTAGAAGGCTGAAATTTGGCAGGCTCATTCCTTACACCTTACTTACAAAAGTTGGACAGGTTTCATTTCGAAATTCTACGCCTAATGGTCATAACTGGAAGGTATTTTTCTCCATTAACTGTAATGGAGTTAAGCTGGAATGACGTGGGGTGGTGGAGTTTCGTGTGACATCATCACGCCTCCCACGTAATCACGTGAACTGATTGTCAACGCAGTGTCGTAGAAAACCAGGAAGACCTCCAAAAGCGCTTAAGAAAACATGCATTATATAATTGAGAAGACAGCGAAAACAATAAGAAGCGAAGCGAAAGTGACATATACTACCATATTCATGACTGCTGCTACCTCGGAAAGAAAGCAAGGTGTAAACCTAAACTTTAAATTAAGTTCATAGACAGGCTACCGCTGGCATTTCACATGCCCACAGGTAATGCGGGATACAAGTTTAATGAGAGGACGCAGGATATAAACGAGTTTTGATCACTTTGTAACTAAGTTAAAATTGTAGGTGAAGGGGTGTGCTTATGCAAATTCCGAGAGACTGTGTTTGTGGGGGATTGACGGATAAGGCAGGTGGGGGAGTCACGTCATCATCTCCCCTCCCATTCATCTAATTTCGGTCTGAGCTGAGCTCCGCGCCGCCGTCTTCCGAAGCAACTTTGTCACACTGCCACCAAATACTCCCAGAAAAATCCACAAGTTAATACACACGCTGTCTCCAGAGTTTCTACACACTGAATCCTCCAGGCACTACTTACAAAAGGTTACATTGACAATCGTGTTACGTTATTTTTAAAATCTTTCCTTTTCTTAGCACAAGCAGAGCTGAGAAGCTTCGATGCATGTGCTCCATAACTGCTAAAAATAATGCATTTAATCACACTTTGCATTACAAGCAAAGGGGAGCTTTTGTCAATGCATGATTTCCTGGTACACGGATTACATTGATCAGCATCCCGATTCATTTTACCCTCGCACCACCTTAGTTTGAGAAGAAGTATGAAAAATATGAGGTTAACACAGAAAAACAGATCACCAATTCAAGCTTTATGAATAATCGATTCGCCATCAATAATTGTTTTGGTAAAGCCATCCTCCTTCCATTTTATAATTTAAGTAAAGTAAAAAGACCCATTGTCTGCAGAAACCTGAGAAGCAGCGAAAAATATGCGTTAAATATTTAGATATGCTTACATATAAAACCTGCGATAGAATGAAGCCGCGAAAGTGGAAGCGCGATATAGCTAGGGATTACTGTATAGAAAATCTGTGGACCGGTTACCAGAAACTCATTGACAGGGGTATTTGTTAAAATTTTTCAACTGTAATTGTAGTTTATCCAATAACATACAGTGGTTTCAAAGAGTATTCAGACCACTTTCCTTTCTGCACACTTTAGTGTTGTTCGTTTTAAATAGAAAAAAATGTCATTTGCCCATTCATTTTACACTTAATAATCCATTATGATAAACTGAAATAGGTTTTCAAAAAGGTTTGTAAATTTACAAAAAAATCAAAAACTGAAATCTCACATTTATAAATGTATTCTGACTCTTAATTCAGTACTTTGTAGAAGCCCCTTTGGCAACAATTCCAACTTCGAGTCTTTTTAGGTTAATCTTTACAAGCTTTGTACACCTTGATTTGGGCAGTTCATTCCATTCTGCCTGGTGTGTTCTATGAAGTTTGAGCCTGGGCTTCAGCTGGGCCACCAAAGGACAGTCAGAAACTTGTATCAAAGAAACTCCAGCATTGTGTTGGCTGGATGCTTAGGGTCATTGTCATGCTGAAAGGTGAACTGTTTCCCCGTCTGACGTTGTGTGCACTCTCAAACTGGTTTTCTTCAAGGATCTCTTTGTAGTTGGCTTCAAATGTTCTAAATCTGAATCTAAATGTAAATATCTAAATCAGATGTTCAGCTATAGTTGCAGCAGTGGACTTTTTACAGATCTATGCCTGCTTTTGTTAGCTTCATTCTTCAGTTAGAATGCCATGTAACGGATAAATTACAGAAAATAAGGGATATCTTTTCCTGAATTAAATTTTTTAATTTCAGTGCTTCACTCTGCTTTAGCCATTGCTTGTTAATAATACTGTATGATACAGCAAAACTACTAAAAAAATCCTCTCTTTTTAGACATTACCTAACAAAAATGCCCTCGGCATTCAGACACAAAACTTGCATAATATTTAAATTGGCTTTCATTATTGTGGTTTGTTAGACACACTGTTACAAACACCTTTAACCTTGATATCTGAAGTATTGTATGGGACACCTTTGATGACATTATGTTGGTATGAAATAATAATTGTCAAACATCCACTGTCACACGTGAAAAGACATTAAACTTGAAGAAAATTTGAGTAACTGAATGGCAGATGACATATTTAAATCTGATTACAAATAAATTGTTGAGTAGGAATAACTTGTGTGTTCTATTAAAAAAGTGAATTTAAAGTGAGAAGACAATAAGGCAATTTATATGCAACACTAACACATTTTACAGTGGCTACGTTGGATGTTAACAGACTTTCTATAATGTTATAATTTTGCAGTGAAGGCACTATGTACTCTTAATACTGACTTCTGCTATGTTAAAAATGATTGAAATCAAACTAAGTAAGAACTTAAATGTGCTGCTTTAGTTATTTTTGAAATGAAGTGCTTGCATTTCATTGTCTGTTAATTCATAGCTTCCTGGGAGAATTGCCATCTTCTAACTGACTAGACCAGGCTGAATTCCAGGCATTCTTTATTCAGTAATTAGAAGTGGAAGATTATATTTTTTAGAAAAAAGTGTTTTTTTATTGTAGCAGATCTGTTTAAGAGGCAAACATATTTGAATGTTAGAATACAGCATTTCATTTATTTAATTTGAGTCAGCAATAAGAAAATGTAATCTTTGCCTTGGCATGTTACAGCCATCATGAATACCTTTATTTTTAGTTCTGCTCTTTACATTTTAGTTGATGACTGTGGAACATTTTTCTGTTCAGGTACAACAATATTTTGAAATATGAAAGCTTACACACTCACAATCATTCATAACAGGCATTATTAGAGTCCCCAAACAACATAACTGGCACAACTTTGGAATGTAAAAAGAAAACAGGAGTATTCAATAAAAGCTCTACAGACACACAAGGAGAACAGACACACTGCACAGAAACCCAGTCTCCCAGCGCCAACCACAGTGACATAAACTGCCTGAAAAAAGGCCACCATACATGTCTTGAGTCTGTACGTGGTGCAGAAGCTTGACATCTTTATCCTTGTTATTTCTCAGCTGGTTGATGCATACAGTAGGAAAACTGATGATAAGCATTTACATTTTTCATCCATCATTATAATAGTAGCACAATGCATAAAAGTATACCAATTTTTTCCTGGCTCTCATTATCAACCTACAAAGTGAACTGTAACTTGATGAATGTAACATTATTAACAGTAGACGTGGATCAACTGCTAAAAGTAATATGCATTAAATGAATAAAAAGAAGTAACAAAACTCAAAAATATAACTTTATGTATTATGTATGCAGATGATGAGCAGAAATTCATGAGTTATTACAGTCTGTTTACAAAAGTAATATATTCAGTATATTATGACTGCAAGTAGAAATATGAATTACTGTTAAAAATGTGGCCGGTTCAAAACTGAAGATAAGACTACCATGTTAAACAAAAGCAATGACAAATTTCATAAATGTGATTTAATTCTGGAGTGGAATACTGTGAGCTTTTATTGTACAGCTAGGACTTGAATTTAATCATTGAGTGGATTTTGCCAGTAATGCAGTTAATCCTCTATACAATATTATATTTCAGTAATTACATTTTACGCACCATTATTTCACAAAGTGAAACAAGGAACTACCATATTTATCTACAGAGACTGACATTTTTTTCTATTTGATAAGAATAATGTTTGGAGAGACAATTCAATCAAATCAAAAGTAAGACAATAGAATAAACGTTTTGCCGGAATCACTGCTATTAAACACTGTTTTCTAATCACCAGAGATGTTTATGCAACATTTTTGTATGAAATAAAATTACAGACTATTTTATTTTTGCAAACATCTAAATACCAAATTTACTTACCATATACTCCATTCAGAACATTGGTAATTTAAAAGAAATAATAACTGAAAAAGAAAGGTATTTTTAATTTTATTTCAGCCTCATAGGAGACAAAATGTCCCAGTCGGCATCATTCATCCATCCATTCATCCAGTTTTTAAACATGCTTTTCCTGGTCTCATTGCCATGAACATTATGTTATGAGTAAAAAATGTGTACAAGTATTTCCCTAATGTGAATTCTTTTCCAGTTTCCTTCCTGCAATTAAAAATAAATTAAAAAATAATGGTGATAGACCATGAGAGAGAGAGAGAGAAACAATATGAGGATTTTAACAAAGGGGTTCTATATGGAAAAGATACTGTTAGTAATTAACGTCTATATTTTAGTGCTTAAATGTATATACCATATGTGCATGCATGTGTGTAACACGCAGGAGGGGCAAAGTGAGAGGTTAAAGATAGAGTAAAGGGATTTTATATAGCAAACTAAAGAAAATCGAAAGTGAAGACCGATCAAGTCAATATGCACATATTTTGTTGTTTAAGGTTTTATTATAATTTTAGAATTTATTTCGTACTTGCTATACTTTCTTTAAAAAAATACTTAAAGGTTGCTGACAGTTAAGCAGGAAACAATTTTTTCAGATTCTGAAAAGAACGATTGAGGGTTTCCCAAAGAGTTCTGCCCTATGAGTGATTTCATGTTACTACATGAAAGGTTTTCCCAGCAATAGAAGCAGCTGTGTGTACTTTGTGTACAGGCTTATAAGCAAAAGCATTTTTGCTATATAAATAAAAATATTCTTTTCCAATTTGGTTTTATCTTTCTGAATGTGCAATGTTCAATGATTAGTTTCCATACAGTTACCTGAATGATACCACAGCCAGAACAGGCCAATAGCTACGAGGATCAACAACAGATGTTTTTGGAAAGTGTACATATAAGTGTATAATATCTATTATAAATGTAATATTAATTACATTTGTTCACATTTTGTCCTTGTGTCATTACTTTTTATGTTATTTAATCCAAAAGAACATTACAGATTAAAACAACTTTTAAGCCTTATTTGTTTACTAGCAAAATACCCGCGCTTCGCAGCAGAGTAGTATGTTAAAGAAGTTATGAAAAAGAAAAGGAAACATTTTAAAAATAATGTAATATGATTGTCAATGTAATTGTTGTAGGCTTATTTTAGTGTTGAGAACTTTTAGTGAATTTGATGATTGTATACGTAGAGTTTAATTTATGATTGTAAATGTTGTTTATGAGAAATGCACATTTTTAGGATGTAAGGATCTCTTTGTAAACAACGATTTCAGTTCTGCCCTCGGGCTGTAAAATTACCAAGCTGCCTGCTGAACTTACTGTTAAGCATGCTACGTACAGTTAGAAGAACTCTTATGTCAAGTGAATGCCGACCTATTTTAGAGCCTGGCCCTGTGACTTATTTATTGTCGTAGCGAAGCAGACCCTTACTGGAAATTGGAGGTGTCTGAATTGGAATGGGAGGTCAGAGTGTATGAGATGGATGTGAGGAATAAATACAGTCTCCCCTGAGCCATTTCCAGTGAAGACAGTTGCCTCAACGAGGTTCTTCTGCAGAGATTTGAGCTAAAGCCTGGTGCCGTTACAAAATTTTGGTGGTTGATAGCTTTGTGTCCACGTTGTCAGAGTTGAAACATTCATAAATATTGGTGTCCACTACCCAAATTGCTACTAATGAATCTAAGATGTTTACAGGCATTCCCGGTTCTCCAAAGGTGTAAAATATTTCCCCATTTCTATACACTTGAAAGTGACAACGAAACAATTCCGCGGCAGCTATCAGTTCACACGCAGAACCATAGGTTGAGAGCTTAAGCATTTCACTGCTATAGTGGTCCTGTGTAGTATAATTGTCTCCTGTACCATCATCAGTCCACACCTTGAACCTGTCCCAGTCATTCAGTACATAAGACACAATGTCTCTGTGGATATCAAGGCTGAGGCTGATATGGCCGTGCAATAAGTAAAAGAAAGAATGGAAGGGGCAGGCACAATCTTGGGGCATGGAAACCACTGGGTATGAGTTGGTGAAATTGTGATCAATGGTGATTACCAGAATAGACATGTTATTTGGGGTAAACTTGGGCCCGTTGAATATGAAAGTACTTAGGAAGGTGAGGAGCGATGCAGCAGGGAATGAAAAGCAGAAGTCAGCACCAGGAAGATGTACGTCAGCAAATAAGGAAGCCCAACAATGACAGCCTTGAAGCGGTGGAGTAAACGAGAAGGCAGGAGTCACCAGCAGGAAGATGTGAAGCAAGGCCAACAATAACAGGCTTGAAGCGGTGGAGTAAAGAAGAAGGAAGCAGTGAGCACAACGAACAGCTGAGGAAAGTAAGGAAGCGTGTGAGGAAGCACATGAGCATGGGATGTCGTTAATGTATATACGCAGGCAGCCAACCACATGGTAGGTGCATGGACAGTGGCCAAGCGGAAAAAGGAAGGGGGACCGGGGGCGGCCCTTGTGCGTCTCAGCCATTAAAATAAATCATCTGTTAATGGAAATAAGGAATATAACCGCCAAAAGGAGAGGTCAATTCTGGAAGTTCCTTATGGCATAATAGTGAGAACCACCAAAAAGAAGACTTTATTTTTGAAAGTTCATTACAGGGCATGGCACACATTATTTTCGAAAGTTCAGTCAGTGAGGGCTTTGCCTTTTATATGAATATATATTTTTTATGTTCTTCTTAATTATTGAAATGTAATGCACTACAACCACCCCAAGATTAAAACGTGCATAAAGCATGTTTTTTATTTCCATTCACTTTACTGACTTGAGTTTTTTGAAGCACCTATTTTAATCAAAGATTCACTTGGTTTAACAATAGGATTCAGGGTCAGTGAGGGGTGGGCCCACTTCTAAATGACATCATAATTAAAATGTTTAATTAAAATAAGAGGAAATTATTTAAATGAATGAGAATCATTCAACTCATTCTCTGGTAATTTTACAGTTTGTGGATCAAATGAATGAGAATTTTGCATTAAAGTTTGTGATTAAACAATTAATACAGTGTAATATAAATGTGTTGTTACTCTATTGTACTTGTACAATGAAGAAAAGACTCATCAGTGACAGAGTTCTAGTTCACTGGTAATGATTCAGTTTTAGCTGAAAACAATCATAACAAAAGTGAACGTAAAATCATCAATGAGACGGGAAGTACTTCCACATGTGTTTGAAACATTTACATGAGAAATGAAAAGAAGCTGATGACATCACAATTGCTTTGCAGCACTCTAATTAAACTTTACTGAGTCAATGGATATGATTCACAGAAAACAGTTGTTCAAAAAGAATGAATCATTCACAAAGTGATCATCAGTTTTTTTTAGATCATACTGTAGTGACCCGGCAGCAGCAGCCATGGCGTGATGCATTGTGGGTAATTTATGTAAAAGCTTATTGTTGTGTTAAATTAACAAGGTAATCGAATTGTTTGTCCTGATGTAATTGTTGTATGTGTTTGTGCTCAACTGGTGGGGTGGGTTTGGGTTATTGCCGTCCGGGGTTGTTAAATTGTAAATAGTTACCATCAATGAGAAAGATGGCTTCGTTAATGACCTTGGCAATGGCTATGCAATGAGTTTGAGCTTTGTTTTCTGACTATCTACTCTAATAAAGAGATACAACAGGACAGAGCTGTGTACTGCTAAGATTTCATCTAAGCAATTATTGCCGAGACACTTGGAGTCGTGCGGTGTATGGGACACGAGTGCTCGCTACTTAAAGAGCTGGGTACAGCTGCGTGCATAACGCTGGCAGTCTGCTAGCCGACAGCTTGGGAGAAGTGCACGGCAAAGTTCGGCTCTAAAAACTTTAAGACTCAACCACGGGTCGCTACATTGGTGTCAGAAGAGGGATACCAGGCTGTTTAGAAGACGCCGTTATGGAACAGAGTCTTGAAGAATTAGAGTGTGCCATCTTAGAGAACAGCGTTACGTTAGAGCGCCTGATCAGCGGAACTGTGCGGAGAAAAGAATGTCCTGACTGGCAAACCGTGTCTTCACAGGGGCCTGAACTCAAGCTACTACACTCCCAGTGGGGCAACTTGGAGTTGCACGATGGCGTGATCTACACGGTGGCAAGCACCAAGGGGGGGAATTGACCGATTACAACTTCTGGTTCCCTCCAATGAGAAAGATGGTTTTCTCCAATGAGAAAGATGGCTTCGTTAATGACCTTGGCAATGGCTATGCAATGAGTTTGAGCTTTGTTTTCTGACTATCTGCTCTAATAAAGAGATACAACAGGACAGAGCTGTGTATTGCTAAGATTTCATCTAAGCAATTATTCACGAGACACTTGGAGTCGTGCGGTGTATGGGACACGAGTGCTCGCTACTTAAAGAGATGGGTACAGCTGCGTGCATAACGCTGGCAGTCCGCTAGCCGACAGCTTGGGAGAAGTGCACGGCAGAGTTCGGCTCTAAAAACTTTAAGACTCAACCACGGGTCGCTACAATACTTACACTTTGGGCAATGCAAATTCTAGGATCATGGCCGGATCTACCATCAGGGTAAACAGCTCGCAAAGCAACCATCGTATATGTGAGAGAAAAAACTACCCAACTCCAGGAAAGGACCAAGTTTTGACAGACAGTACAGGCACTTGCAGCAATCCAGCGCAAACCTATACCCCACTTTGATCCTCATGATTATACCATGCAAGACTATTCAGTTAGATCTAAATAAAAATCATGGTATTTTAAAATAAAAATACCAGTTATAATTGATTGTTATGTGTGGGACAAGATCAGTTTATGTGTCTAATATGTCACTTTTATGAGAGTGTGCATTTGATATGTTTCCATGTGTGACAGACAGGGGTCGCTGTTGCCCTGTTGAACCCGCCAGACAGACGTCCAAGACACACTTCTAAAAGCACCAGAAGAATAATCTTTAATAATCCTTGAATAAAGTGCACAAAACACCGCACCCTCCACAACTCCTCAATAAATAATCAATAATCACAAATAACAACACAATCATCCAGTCTCAGCCGCTTAGTCACCCAACCTCCCAACTCCGGCTCAAATCCGCTGGGTTTCCCAAAGTATTTTAAATAGTCTTTAACCCGGAATTAATCCATCTTTTCTTCCTGGTTAATGCCACATCATCATCTTTATACCGTCAGGAAGTATTGCGAGCAGGTGTCCTTGTGACTCCAAAGTACTTCCGGGTTATCATAATAATATGAGTCCCCTGGTCCTTTGTGAGCTCCCCTGGCGGCACCCAACAGGGCTGAGGAAATGAA
>NW_024385855.1:41204-60955 GCF_016835505.1 Polypterus senegalus
TTCCTGCAAAAATAAATTAAAATAATGGTGATAGACCATGAGAGAGAGAGAGAAACAATATGAGGATTTTAACAAGGGTTCTATAGGGAAAAAGATACTGTTAGTAATTAATCATATTTTAGTGCTTAAATGTATACCCCATATGTGCATGCATGTATGTAACATAGGAGGGAAAGTGAGAGGTTAAAGATAGAGTAAAGGATTTTATATAGCAAACTAAAGAAAATGAAAGTGAAGACCGATCAAGTCAATATGCACATATTTTGTTTTTTAAGGTTTTATTATAATTTTTAAATTTATTAAATAGTTTATGTATGTTACAAACTTGCTATACTTTCTTTAAAAAATACTTAAATAAGCAGGAAACAATTTTTCAGATTCTGAAAAGAACGATTGAGGTTTCCCAAAGAGTTCTGCCCTATGAGTGATTTCATGTTACTACATGAAAGGTTTTCCCAACAATAGAAGCAGCTGTGTGTACTTTGTGTACAGGCTTATAAGCAAAAGCATTTTGCTATATAAATAAAAATATTTTTTTCCCAATTTGGTTTTATCTTTCTGAATGTGCAATGTTCAATGATTAGTTTCCATACAGTTACCTGAATGATACTACAGCCAGAACAGGCCAATAGCTACGAGGATCAACAACAGATTTTTTTTGGAAAGTGTACATTAGGGGCATTTATAATATCTATTATAAATGTAATATTAATTACATTTGTTCACATTTTGTCCTGTGTCAGAGATTACTTTTTATGTTATTTAATCCAAAAAACATTACAGATTAAAACAACTTTTTAAGCCTTATTTGTTTACTAGCAAATTACCAGCCGCAGCAGAGTTGTGTGTTAAAGTTATGAAAAGAAAAAGAAACATTTTAAAAATAATGTAATATGATTGTCAATGTAATTGTTGTAGGCTTATTTTAGTGTTGAGAACTTTTAGTGAATTTGATGATTGTATATTAGAGTTTAATTTATGATTGAAATGTTTTTTAGAAATCACATTTTTAGGATGTAAGGATCTCTTTGTAAACAACGTTTTCAGTTCCTCCCTAGGGCTGTAAAATTACCAAGCTGCCTGTTGAACTTACGTTAACACTAGAATTACCAGAGCCTACGAAAAACTTGTAAATCCACCCCACCTTAAATTTTGCTTTTAAACCCCTTCACACCTTTCCACCAGCGCCCTTTGTCTCTAAATGTGCTGATAAAGAGAATCTAGAAGTAGCCGCTATTCCATCCCCCCACCAATTTAGAACGTAAAACAACTTCTCAAGCCCATGCCTTGATTGAGTATCTGGGAGTGAAGTGAGTTTTAGAGTGGAAATAATAGATGTTATTTGGAACACCGATTTCATGTCTTTTCCCGTTTCTACAGTAATCTGTCTAAACACATTGTTAAAACAGAAACGTTTTTATATTCTAGTGGTAGATGACAAAATGTAGGCATAAACTATATAAATGTATGAAGCCTGAAGTCCAAATATCAAAGAAATATTTCAAAAGGTACAAATATAAGACAATTGTGCTTTTATTCAAAAATATAGCTGCAGAAAAAGCCCTTTAACATGTTGACATTGACACCCACTGATTACGATCACCTCCATGGCCATACATTTGGCTACTGAATGGGAATCAAAAGGTCCGAGCTCGATTCTGCACTTTTCCCGTTTTGAGAAGTAAACTGCTCTTAGTCTTACTATTTTAGAATAAAACCCATTTTATTTCAGTCTGTAACAGCCGGTGAATTTATGATCCTTATAAAGGTTGGTTTTGGTTTTTTTTTTTAATTCACTTTTCATTCTCTCAGTCGTTCAGAATCAATCTTCAACCCCATCTGACGCGGCTGTTTTCACATAAAAAACGCTATAGCTCTGCAGTGTACCACGATGCATACTAACGCACCCCCCGCCCAAAGGGTTCTGACGAACAAACGCTGGCGGTTTCCTTCTTCATATCTCACTGTCACTTGATTTTCTTTTTTTCAGTTTTATTGAGTGTTCCTGCCAGTCCGCATGTTGCTGTATGCTGTTCTTTTGTACTCCAAGACATGCAGAGGAGAGAATGGTAAAGAGCAGTAACTTCAGGCTATATGCAATCATCAGACACTCCCCATCTGCCCGTGTGCCAAACACAGGAACATATGTTGGTGTAAAGTATAAAAGTGCACTTTTATTCAAGTGCACTTTTCCATTGCCTTTCCTGTAAGAACAATGTACACACTTTCTCTATGCTGTGGTTTTATTACACACCTGAAAGAAACAGACAATATAGTAAAAACATCGCACTAATGCAATATTATTTGAAAACGAACAGCCAGATCGGATGTGAATTTATCGGAACTGGAAATTCTCTGATGTGGGATCAGTTCTGTGGATTTGTGGGGGGTGTAAGTGGTGGACATAACTGGGAATTACGTGAATGTCGCGGGTGTTTTGAGATAATGAGTAGAGCTGCAAATTACAGGAATTCTCAGATCTGACACTGTTCATTTTCAAATAAAGTTTGTGATTAAACAATTAATACAGTGTAATATAAATGTGTTGTTACTCTATTGTACTTGTACAATGAAGAAAAGACTCATCAGTGACAGAGTTCTAGTTCACTGGTAATGATTCAGTTTTAGCTGAAAACAATCATAACAAAAGTGAACGTAAAATCATCAATGAGACGGGAAGTACTTCCACATGTGTTTGAAACATTTACATGAGAAATGAAAAGAAGCTGATGACATCACAATTGCTTTGCAGCACTCTAATTAAACTTTACTGAGTCAATGGATATGATTCACAGAAAACAGTTGTTCAAAAAGAATGAATCATTCACAAAGTGATCATCAGTTTTTTTTAGATCATACTGTAGTGACCCGGCAGCCAGCGCTGGCGGCGTGATGCATTGTGGGTAATTTATGTAAAAGCTTATTGTTGTGTTAAATTAACAAGGTAATCGAATTGTTTGTCCTGATGTAATTGTTGTATGTGTTTGTGCTCAACTGGTGGGGTGGGTTTGGGTTATTGCCGTCCGGGGTTGTTAAATTGTAAATAGTTACCATCAATGAGAAAGATGAAGCCGTTAATGACCTTGGCAATGGCTATCAATGAGTTTGAGCTTTGTGTTCTGACTATCTACTCTAATAAAGAGATACAACAGGACAGAGCTGTGTACTGCTAAGATTTCATCTAAGCAATTATTGCCGAGACACTTGGAGTGCGTGCGGTGTATGGGACACGAGTGCTCGCTACTTAAAGAGCTGGGTAGCTCGCGTGCATAACGCTGGCAGTCTGCTAGCCGACAGCTTGGGAGAAGTGCACGGCAAAGTTCGGCTCTAAAACTTTAAGACTCAACCACGGTGCTACATTGGTGTCAGAAGAGGGATACCAGGCTGTTTAGAAGACGCCGTTATGGAACAGAGTCTTGAAGAATTAGAGTGTGCCATCTTAGAGAACAGCGTTACGTTAGAGCGCCTGATCAGCGGAACTGTGCGGAGAAAAGAATGTCCTGACTGGCAAACCGTGTCTTCACAGGGCCTGAACTCAAGCTACTACACTCCCAGTGGGGCAACTTGGAGTTGCACGATGGCGTGATCTACACGGTGGCAAGCACCAAGGGGGGGAATTGACCGATTACAACTTCTGGTTCCCTCCAATGAGAAAGATGGTTTTCTCCAATGAGAAAGATGGCTTCGTTAATGACCTTGGCAATGGCTATGCAATGAGTTTGAGCTTTGTTTTCTGACTATCTGCTCTAATAAAGAGATACAACAGGACAGAGCTGTGTATTGCTAAGATTTCATCTAAGCAATTATTCACGAGACACTTGGAGTCGTGCGGTGTATGGGACAGTGCTCGCTACTTAAAGAGATGGGTACAGCTAACGTGCATAACGCTGGCAGTCCGCTAGCCGACAGCTTGGGAGAAGTGCACGCAGAGTTCGGCTCTAAAAACTTTAAGACTCAACCACGGTCGCTACAATACTTACACTTTGGGCAATGCAAATTCTAGGATCATGCCGGATCTACCATCAGGGTAAACAGCTCGCAAAGCAACCATCGTATATGTGAGAGAAAAAACTACCCAACTCCAGGAAAGGACCAAGTTTTGACAGACAGTACAGGCACTTGCAGCAATCCAGCGCAAACCTATACCCCACTTTGATCCTCATGATTATACCATGCAAGACTATTCAGTTAGATCTAAATAAAAATCATGGTATTTTAAAATAAAAATACCAGTTATAATTGATTGTTATGTGTGGGACAAGATCAGTTTATGTGTCTAATATGTCACTTTTATGAGAGTGTGCATTTGATATGTTTCCATGTGTGACAGACAGGGGTCGCTGTTGCCCTGTTGAACCCGCCAGACAGACGTCCAAGACACACTTCTAAAAGCACCAGAAGAATAATCTTTAATAATCCTTGAATAAAGTGCACAAAACACCGCACCCTCCACAACTCCTCAATAAATAATCAATAATCACAAATAACAACACAATCATCCAGTCTCAGCCGCTTAGTCACCCAACCTCCCAACTCCGGCTCAAATCCGCTGGGTTTCCCAAAGTATTTTAAATAGTCTTTAACCCGGAATTAATCCATCTTTTCTTCCTGGTTAATGCCACATCATCATCTTTATACCGTCAGGAAGTATTGCGAGCAGGTGTCCTTGTGACTCCAAAGTACTTCCGGGTTATCATAATAATATGAGTCCCCTGGTCCTTTGTGAGCTCCCCCTGGCGGCACCCAACAGGGCTGAGGAAATGAACTCCATGTCCCAGGATGCTTTGATCCTGGGAACCATTGCTGTCCAGGGGAGCTGCCACCTATCCTCCTAGGGGATACAGTGCCCTGAAAAGTCTGCTCTGCCTCCTTCTTTTCTTTGAGAGAAGTCCCGGCCATACTAAACCTCTGGGCGACCATGACAGTATTCCTCCCCCAGCTGAGCATCATAATGCGAAGCGGCCAGCCCCGCTAGGGTAGTCCTTTCTTGAGGGACTTTATGCACTGACCGGACCATGGTTTCTCCCTGTAAAACTAAAGCAGGAGAACAACAGGGAGACATGGCAGTTTTGTTTTCTTTTAGTAACCTCCTCGGTTTTCCCTGGACATTTTCACCAATAATGGCCTGGCCTATGGCATTCGTAACACAGCCGCCTCCCAGACTGTAATGTCCAGCGGGACTGGAAGCAGGCTGGCAACGTCTGCGTAGCCCTTTGGCGAACTGAGGGTGGACTGTCTCCCCGTCCACGCAGAGAGCATTGTCTCCACATACGCTCTTTGTCAGGAGATCCTGACTTTTCCTGCAGGTTATCCTTTTTGTTTATGAGGCTTACTCAAACTTTGGGTTTCCCAATGAGTAAGAAATAGACCCTTTACTGTCTGAACCCCTTTAGATTTGGGTGAAACTGGCGGTGATGTCTTAAGGGTTGGGAAAGCCTGGAAGTCACCACTACCCCGCTGCTCCGATGCCCCCGTTCCTTCCGCCGTACACTCAGTAATCACCCCTGATCACTTGTGGGACTTGAGATTACTTGGCAGCCAATGCTAATCAATCGTGCTACCTTTGTACTCTGCGTCCCGACTTCATCTACGGTACCAGATGAACCCACCTATACCGCAGAATCTATCATCTGGGAAAACTCTTTTTCCGAAGCGGCACAAATATTCATTCAGCCGCCTTAAAGGTGCTTTGGTCGTCACTCCCAATTCTTCGATGATTTCCTTTATCGAGGTGATGACCTGGAAAAAACTCGTTACAGGTTGGATTAACCTTTCCAGTTCCCGTACATTTAAGTCCCCTTCTCAATTGGCTGGCGTCAATCTTGGACTTTTAAAATCCTTGTCCTCCGGCCTGGAACTGGCAGGCATCACCTGCGCCTGCACAGTTGGGCCTTGCACTGCCTTTTGGGAATTGGAGATTCGGAGACTGACTTCAAGTTGACCACGATCCACCTGACTCAATTTTTCGGTGGATCGATCAGTAACTCCCCGAACCTCCTTACCTTGTTTTGAGGTGAGCGATGCTTCATTCGCCTTCCCCTCCCTTTTCGAACAAACCGCGTCCATCAAGGGGTCTCGACTCAAGCCTACAGACCGCGGTTGACCTTCTCCTTCCCGTGATGCATCGGGGCTGGTCACGTGTCCTAGGCTGTCTGACCTCATGCGGAAGTCTTCCGTGTTTTCTTTCCCTTCGGAGATTGTAGCGACCATCTTTGGGATGACTTGCCATATTAATGACGACCTCCGGGTGCACGCCGTCTACGAGGTATGAGCAGGGGACAAAATGGGTTATTTTAAAGATGTTTTCAATCCCTCCCCTGGCACATACCTTGTCTTTGTTATTGGCACCAGGAAAAATGTTTTCCCGTATGACTGCGTTGCTCCTTCTAGACGCAGGGGCTGTCTTGCAACAGACTTCCCTCAGCACTGTCGGTTGGGTGCGTCGTTTTCTTTTTCCCCATGACGTATGGTCGAAAACGGGTTTTGGCGGTTTTGTGTGTCCCTGTTTGGGGGTTCTGTCCACGTTAATTTTTAAAGGTTTTCTGACCACATCGATGGCCAGTATCCCGCTGACTACGCCAATTGTGACAGATAGGGGTCACTGTTGCCCCGTTGAACCCACCAGACAGATGTCCAAGACACACTTGTAAAAGCACCAGAAGAATAATCTTTAATAATTCTTGAATAAAGTGCACAAAACACTGCACCCTCCACAACTCCTCAATAAATAATCAATAATCACAAATAACAACACAATCCTCCAGTCCCAGCAGCTTAGTCACCCAACCTCCCAACTCCGGCTCAACTCCGCTGGGTTTCCCAAAGTCCTTTAAACAGTCTATAACCGAAAGTAATCCATCTTCTCTTCCGGGTTAATGCCACATCATCATCTTTATACCGTCAGGAAGTATTGCGAGCAGGTGTCCTTGTGACTCCAAAGTAATTCTGGGTTATCATAATAATAGGAGTCCCCAGGTCCTTTGTGAGCTCCCCCTGGCAGCACCCAACAAGGCTGAGGAAATTAACTCCATGTCCCAGGAACCATTGCTGGTCAGGGGAGCTGCCACCTAACATCCTGGGGGACGCAGTGCCCTGAAAAGTGTGCTCTGTCTCCTCTCCTTCTTTTCTTTCAGGGATGTCCCAGACATACTGAACCTCCGGGCGACCATGACACCATGCTACAAACAATAAAACTCTACACTGAAAATAACAGCCAAGTAGATCAGCGAAAAGATAATTCTTTGCTGAAACCTATACCAGATATTAAAATAATAATAATAGTAATAATAATAATTAACAAGTACTTTGAACAATCTATAAATACTGTAGTTGAGACAAAAACAGATAGTCAATAGAAAGCTGATATCACCAATTTTAGCAGCATTAGCATCAATATTCAGTCCAATTCTACTGAGTCACTGACAGAGACAACAACAACATTTATTTATGTAGCCCATTTCATATTGATGATTTCAATGATGTAGCTCAAAGTGCTTTGCAAGGTGATTAAAGAAAAGATTATAAAGAATAGAAATATAAAAATAAGGTTAGGCATAACAAAGAATAATGTAAGGTCTGATGGCCAGGAGGAATCTGCAGGGGTTCCGAGGCCACAAGACCACCAAGCCTCCACTGGGAATTCTACCTAACATGAATAACCTATAATTAGTCCTCATGGTTTTCAGGCTTCACATGGAAAAATTAGATGATGATGGTCATGTGGACATCTGACCTTCAATCCATCAATGCACGGGAAGCATGGTGGTGGTGGCACAGATTGCCACCAAAGCAAATCAGAAAAAGAACATCAGAGAAAGTTGGGGTTAGTATGGATTGCGGAGATATGATAAAATGATAATTAAATGTATATACAAAATATCAGGGTTACACTAAAATTAAGCTATTAGAAAGCCATGTTAAAATAATGGGTACTAATCGGTAAGCTATTCCAGATTTTAAATGCATAACAGCAGAAGGCTGCCTCGCCACTTCTTTTAAATTTAGCTCTTGGAATTATAAGCAAATACTCATTTGAAGATTAAAGGTTACGATTTGGAATGTAAGGTGAAAGACATTTCAAAATATAGGATGAAGCGAGATTATTTAAGGCTTTATAAACCATAAGCAATATTTTGAAGTCAATTCTAAATGGCACAGGTAACCAGTGTAGTGACATCAAAACTGGAGAGATGTACTTGGATTTTCTTTTCCTAGTTAATATTCTAGCAGCTGCATTCTGCACTAGTTGCAATCAATTGATGTCATTTTGGGTAGTCCTGAGAGGAGTGCATTACAGTAATGTAGTCAACTAAAAACAAATATATACTATATTTTAGTTATATGGGATCTAACTTTTGCTATATTCCTTAAGTGAAAAAAGGATGTCCTGGTAATCAGATTTATATGTGATTTAAAATTCAGGTCAGAGTCAATAATTACCACTAAATTAGGTACCTCTGACTTGACTTTAAATCCTAATGGATCAAATTTATTTCTAATATCCTCATTATATCCATTTTTGCCAATCACTAAGATTTCCATTTTCTCCTTATTTAGTCTGAGAAAATTACTACTCATCCATTCAGAAACACAAGCATGTCATTGTGTCAGTGAACCAAGACAGTCGGTGTCAGGTGCTATTGATAAATATTGTTGTTTGTCATCAACATAGCTGTGATAACTCACAATGAGGTAATGAGGCTACTGCAAGAGGTAACACATGTCAACAAATGCCAAACCTGAATGAAGAATCCCCTTTCTCATCTTTTCCTGGCCCCAAAATGTTTAGTTACATATTACCTTTTTGCCACAAAGTGGCATAGGACTTTTAAAAACGTTTAATTGATGTTCATTAACCGCAATACCAGAAGAAAGTGAATTTTCCGCAAATGTGATGTTACACTCTTCAATTAGTTTGTTACGTTCATTGAAATATACAAACAAAAAAGGAAGGTGAAGTTGACCCAACATAAATTTTAGGGATTTTTCCCTACATTGCAGAACAGACTGGCATTACTCACTTACCTTTATTTAGGCACACAAATCTTTAGCTTAAAAGGCATCTGTCAGACCCTCTTAACATCAATTTTCTTCACAGGGTCAGACTTTCTCTGGAAAGCAGTTTCTGAGTCTTATCTGATAAGACCGACCAATGAAAGGCAAATGACATTTAGTGATGTTTTAATGATGCAATAATTTAAATACTTAACCAGTGAACAAACAGTATTAACTGAACAATCGGCAACCTTGATTAAAAAAAACAGCTTTATCTTTCAGTCATTTTTTGTGTAGTCTCTCCACCCAAACCAACTTGTATCTGCCATGTACCATTTACTTTCCAAAAACTTGACAGCTGTGGTGTTTATTCTTGTCCAGTGTGCAAGTTTGGCTAACCACTTTCCAGTTGATAACTTCCCATTCCTGTTTATCTGTTCAGTAGGCCAATCCACACCTACCTTAGCTATCTTAATCTATCCACCTGCTTGCTATTCCAGTAGTTGCTGTTAATAATAATAATGAAAATACATTTTATTTATATAGTGCCTTTCCCATACTCAAGGCACTTCACAGGTGCTTAGAAAAAAACAGCAGGGTATATGTAACATTGGATACAAATGTTTTTCTGAATAGAACAATGAAACAGATAACAAAGCATTAAATAGAATAAAGGACAATAAACCAGAGTAAAATACTAAATTCAATACTAAAAAAAAAACCTAACAAATAACCTATTTTGTGATATAACGAACTATCCTGAGCACCTGGACAGAGAGGTAAATTGAAAGAAAGGGCAGAATGTTAAGTTAAGTTTAAAGCCTTCCTAAATAGATTAGTTTTAAGTTATTTTTTAAAAGAGTCAGCTGATCTAATTAATTTTGGGATGTCATTCCAAACTCTGGGTGCTATGGAGCTGAAGGCCCTGTCACCCATAGTGTGCAGGATAGTGTGAGGCACAACAAGATTACCATAATCAGAGGACTTTAATCGATAGATAGATAGATAGATAGATAGATAGATAGATAGATAGATAGATAGATAGATAGATACTTTATTAATCCCAAGGGGAAATTCACAAAATAGTAGAAAAGGAGCAGAGTGATTTAGAAGGTCACTGATGTAGTCCAGTGCAAGGCCATTAAAGCTTTGTAAGTTATTAATAGAATTTTATATTCAATCCTGTAAGACACAGGAAGCCAGTGAAGGCGAAGCAGGATGGGTGTGATGTGCTCACTGTTGCTTGAATCAACTGGAGTTGTGATATAAGATTAGAAGGGACACCTGCCAGTCGCAAGTTACAATAATCGATGCGGGATGTGATAAAAGCATGGACAAGTTTCTCAGCATTAGAAAAGGAGAGGAAGGAGCGAATACTGGATATGTATGTGACATAGAATATGTCATATGCCTGCACCTTGGTATTAATGAGCACACTTATGTTGAACTTGATATATATATGCTGTATATCATCAGTGAGTATAAAAAATAAAACATTTGCTCAATTGCTTGCATCGGTGTCTGTCTTTTTTAATGCATTGGTTTACTGTTGGTGTAAGTGTAAAAACTCAACAGAAAAACTACCAAGAATTATTGTGCTATAGGGTTTGTGTCTCCATGTTTAAGCCAAATTTCAGTAAGGAAAGACATAACAGATTCATTCTTGAAATAAAGTCATTAACTACAGCTTCTTTCTTTCCATGTAAATGTAAGTTAAGAGACAATATGTCAGAAGGTTTTATATGTGGCAAATAATTTAAACAGATACAGCACTGAAGAATCTGTCTTTAATTCAAGGTAGAACTAAGTTGCCTATATACAACTATTAAAATTACATGGACTGGTAAAAGCAGGTGGAAATGACTAAAATAAACCACATATCCTTACAGAAGCTACAAACTGGTCTAAAACTGCACTGATGCACCACATATCTTATTATGTACAGCTCAATTTTAATGCCTGTCTAAGTTGCTGGGGCTCAAAGAACCAAGTGAGATAATCCTCCTGTTGAAAGAATCACTTGTCAACCTGCCAAGAAGCTAAAAGCATCTTGAAGAGAGTTTGAAAGGCAACAGTAAAAGGAAGACTTAAGCATTAATGTAATTAAATTTGTTTAAGTGTTGGCTGTGAAAAATACAACCAAAAAAGCATTAGTAAAGGAGATACGAAAAATGAAAATTCTATTGGAAGTCACTCTTCATGAGTTTCTTATAGTGAGTCAGTATCATACTGGCTGTTTTAAAGAAATTTCTCCACTTTATATAGCATACATTTAAGCTATGGGTGTGTAAACAATAAAGTTCACAATGATTTGATAAGAATATGCATGTTTTCTTTAGGAAATGTCTAAAATAATCCTTCAGACTATTAATGACTTTATATAAATCATTAATTAATAAAGTGATGGAAAGGATAATAAATATTGATTAGACAAACCCGAAACTGTGTCCTTCAATATAAAGATATATCTTGAAATCATTGATTATTCCTTTGAGAAGTGATTAGGCATACTTTGCTTTGAAGAAGTAGTAATTAGACTCTAATGGAGGCAATGAATGTTTTCTTCTTTCTCCCGTTAGTGGTTGCCACAGTGGATCATCTTTTTCCATACCTTCCTGTCGCCTGCATCTTGTTCTGTTACACCCATCACCTGCATGTCACCACATCGTAATCCTTCTCTTAGGCCTTCCTCTTTTCCTCTTGCCTGGCAACTCTATCCTTAGCATCCTTTTCCCAATATATATATAAATCTCTCCTCTCTGACTTTATCTCCAAACCGTCCAACCTGAGCTGACCCTTTAAGGTACTCGTTCCTAATCCTATCCATCTTTGTCACAATCAATGTAAATCTTAGCATCTTTAACTCTACCACCTACAGCTATGTCTCCTGTTTTTTGGGCAATGCCACCGTCTCCAACCCATATAACATAGCTGATGCCTGTCTGTCACAAAATTACTCCTGACATTCTTCCCCACCCATTCCACCCTCTTTGCACTCTCTTTTCAAGTCTCTTGCACAATCCCCAATACGCTGTACTGTTGATCTCAAGTATTTAAACTCATCCACCTTCGCCAACTCTACTCCCTACATCCTCACCATTTCACTGACCTAATTCTCCTTTACTCACATTTATTCTGTCTTGTTCCTATTCACCTTCATTCTTCTCTTCTCTAGAGCATAGCTCCTCCACTCCAGGGTCTACTCAACCTACTCCATACTCTTGCTACAGATCACAATGTCATCAACAAACATCATAGTCCATGGGGATTGCAAATAAGAAAGATGTTGAATACATCTCTCACTCCTACTGCACACCTCAAAATTGTCACACTTCCCTTGCACATATCCTGTACATAACTCTTACATACTTCTCTGCCACTCCCAATTTCCTCATACAATACCACAACTCCTCTCGAGGCACCCTATCATATGCTTTCCCCAGGTCCATAAAGACACAATACAATTCCTTCTGACCCTCTCTACATCTTCTCCATCAACAACCTTAGATCAAACATCACATCAGTGGTGCTCTTTCCTGGCCTGAAACCATACTGTTGCTTACTAATCATCACCTCACTTCTTACTCTGGCTTTCACTATTCTTTCCCTTAACTTAATACAGTGGCTCATCAATTGTATCCCCCTGTAGTTACTACAGCTCTGCACATCCCCCTTATTCTTAAAATTTGGTACCAGTACTCTTCTTCTCCACTCCTCAGGCATCCTCTCACTTTCCAAGATTCCATTAAACAATCTGGTTAAAAACTCCACTGCCATCTCTCTTAAACACCTCCATGCTTCCACACGTATTTCATCTGGACCAACAGCCTTTTCATTCTTCATCCTCTTCATACCTGTCCTTACTTCCTCTTTGCACTCCCAGATTCAATATCACCACATCATCCAACCTTCTCTCTCTCTCTCATTCTCTTAATTCATCAGCCTCTCAAAGTACTCTTTCCATCTGTTTAACACACTCTCCTCGCTTTTGAGTATGTTTCCATCTTTATCTTTTATAACCCTAACCTGTTTTTCAGCTCGTTCTCTCTGTCTAGCCAATTGGTACAGGTCCTTTTCTCCCTTCTTAGTGTCCAACCTCTCAAACAACTCATCATACCCCTTTTCTTTAGCCTTCGCTACATCTCTCTTCACCTTATACCTTATCTCCTTGTACTCTTGTCTACTTTCTGCATCTTTCTGACTATCCCACTTCTTCTTCACCAACCTCTTCCTCTGTATAGTCTCCTGTACTTCCCCATTCCACCACCACCAGGATTCCTTTTCCTCCTTTCCTTCTGTAGTTGCCCAGCTGTCTGGTAACTCTTCACTGCCACCCATTGCCTGTTTTACCTCCTTCCTGAACTCAACCTTCCAGTCAGGTTAGGGTGACACAGTTCTAGATACAATACTGCATATTTTTTTCCCTTTAGCAAACCTCCAAATCATTTAAGAAGGGAATAAAGTAATATTCTTAAATGATTCGGAAATTTGCTAAAGGGAAAAAATATCTGAACTAATAGATGTTAGTAAGAAAAAAGCTGTAACAGTGTTCTCGAGGGTTTACATTTGAAACCCATGCTTCTCTTATATATATATAGTATTTTTCATGAAGGAAATGATATTAAATCCAAGGTAGAATAGTTTTTATATGATATTGTACCCAAGATGGCCTTAGGGCAGCAATTAATGTGCAGTATATCTGCCAAGAATGACATATGGAAAATGATATGTAATACAGTACTAGTGAATGTAAGGTAATATACAGTATGTGGATACTGAAAAACCTAATAATTCATTGTAATACTCAACTGAACATCTCTGGTATCCATTGAATTTTAAATGTAAACAGGAATGTATTTTCATTCAGGCATTGTGAAAGTTTGCTTGAAAGGTTAACCCTTGGTAATAGTAGGATGGAAATGGGAAGTAAAGATAATATTTTTAATCCCAGTGAATGAATCAACATAGAGCCCTGTATGCAAGACTCAAAAGTATCAGAAAATATATAAAATATTTGTATGCTGTTGTTTTTGTAACAATGTGTTGTTTAACTGGTATTGTAACATAGTGGCTAAGGAACCATGGTGAAAAGATGGCCAGTTCATTTCTAGCTTCAAAATTACTTTGTGACTCTGAGCAAGTCACCTAACCTGCCTGTGCTTTTATATATATATATATATATTAAATATATATATATATATATTAAATATATATTTATGTACATATATATACAGTATGTGAAAAGTTACCGTATATAAAGTGTTATACTTACAAAGTTTTCATGCAGTAAAGGTGCTGTGTTTATAAGGAAACATTAACAATTAAGTTGAACATTGCAATTATTATATTACAGGACTAATGTAAAAAACACTTTTTAAATGTTGAATGGAATAATCCCAAAATAAATTGTCTTCCATTCTTTTCAATAGTACTTAATAAAGTTGTTTTACACTGGCGCAATAAATTTCTGCTAACATTCTAGATCTGTAACTATCAGAAAAAAATATTTAATTAGACATGTAAATAAATGCATACTTTCCCAAACCTGGTTAATCCATTTCAATGTTATTTTAGTATATTTTGTACTAGTAGTATAATCTGTACTTGTATTTTAACTTGCAATTGTTTACATTGCTCTGCCTGCACTCAGTGAAGAGCGCTATACAAAAATAATTAGTATTGTATTGTATGGTCACATGCAGCCAGAGATTATCCAGTACATGCATGCATAATGGTAAGAACCTATGACAGCCTGCTAGTCCATTGTAGAATTCACTTATTCACACACACATGCACACTGAAATGAGTTGGAATTGACAATTACCATAAAATGCACATCTTTACCCATTGTGGTGGAAAATCAGTATCCATAGGAAAATCTATGCACATTAATGGCACAAATCTCCAAACAGACAACAACTGTTGAGTAAAAACCCAGGATGCTGAATCTGTCAAGCAGTACCACTAACCAATGTGGCACTCCATTTTAGAAAATATATAATGTTAATAAAATACTCTTTGTTTTGACTAATGAAAATTAAACATTGCTGAGTTCTACAGTACTGACGTCAGATTGTGGTCAAGCTAATCTCAATGTGGGGTTTCCATCTTCTCCTCTATGTGTTACTTTCTCCCAAAGACTTAATGATTATTTTGATTGGTAGTTCTTTATAGTCTTTATGTGTAGGTGAGTGGATTGCTGGTGGGTGGATGATTAATTAATTATAAGCTACTGTAAGGTTTGAGTTATTTTAACTTACTACTGTTAGTAAACCTTTAGGTTATATACTACTAGAAAGTAATACAATTGTGGCAAATTGGCACTTTTCATATGTGACCTCAGAGGTTAATTAGTTGTTTAACTAAAGTGCTTTATAATAGAACCTCAGGTCCTAAGTAGCAATCTTAGCCTGTGTTAGATAAATAAAATTTCTTATGCAATCTCAGAGACTAAGCACCATTTCTTAATGTATGTTTCAGAATAGGCTAGGTAGCTTAACTTAGCATGTGTTACATTTAATTAATGAGAAGCCTAACTATTAAAGGGTGAGTGGTGGCTCTGAGGCTACGGATTTGCACTGGCAATCGGAAGGTTGCTAATTGAATCCTGTGTGGAGGACTGCCGGCTTTGTGCTCCGCCTTCACCCCAGGCCGCCAGGAGGAGCTCTCCGACAGCAGGATCGTGCCCTAGTTCCAGCAGGGCCTCATGGACTATGTAGTATTTATACACAGCCCTGCTGGATACCTGGGGGCCACCGGGAGTCGCTGTAGGGGGGCTTGTGGGCTCTTATGTGCCCTATAACCGGAGATACGTCACGGTCACGCGTGACAGGAAGGAACGTCGTGCTCCGGGTTGAAGAAAAGGACTGTTTACCCTGACCGGAAGGAATGTGGTCTGATTGGGCAGGAACACCTCCGGGTCAGGGTGTATAAAAGGACTATGGGCCAGTCCAGAGACTGAGCTGGGAGGTAGAGGGACGAAGTGTCTGGGCGAGGAGGAAAGAGAATAGTATTATTGTGTTTATTTAGTTTGAGTAGTGTGGAGGGTGCTTTGTGCACGTTGTCATTTAATAAAGAAGTCTTGGACTTTTTATCCGGTGTCTAGCGTGGTACCTGAGGGTTCAAGGGCACTAGCGCCCCCTACTGCCACACCTGTAAACGGCAAAAGGGACTCTAATCCGTCAGGCCCTTGTGCAAGGTCCTTAACGTGCAATTGCTCCGTCCTGAGTATGACATTAATCTGCATCTAGCCCTGTATGAAGGCCCTCCAACCTGCAGGGAAAAACCTGGGGGTTGGTGGCAGAATTGGCACTCCAGCCACCATAAAAAAACTGAATTGGTTCCATTCCATCTGAACTATTGTGGTGCTGAGGTGTCACCCATTGCATGGCTGCACTCGGGTCCTAATCTGAGATCCTGAGTTGGTTTGTCATGTGGTAGGTGCAGCAATGCGCTGTGTTTCAGCGCCTGCTCCTAACCTCTCTCTCTCTAATAAAGTATACTCAACAAATATGAATATTTGGTATCCTTTTTATACAAAGAGAAGCTAAAATAGGCTGAGGATCAAAGGGAGGTATTGTGAAATTATTTTATATATTGTAAAGATGGTGTCTAAATCCTTGAGATTGAGCAATATTTTTTCCAGCATGGATGAGGGTGCAAGGTGAGGAAAATCGGGAAGGTTCTGTTTAACAAAGTTCCTGAGTTCCTGATTTGAAGATGGTGAAAGAAATGTGTAGCTGGAATTTAAAATTTGGAATGTAATTGTTCATAGGATCCAAAGATGTTGTCTATATAAACATCTCTAAGCAAGTTAATTCCAAATTTTTCCCAGATATTAAAAACTGCATATGTTTGCTAAGGTTGACAGAGGTGGTTCTTTTGCAGAGGTGCCATAGATAAAAGCTTCTCCATCTTAAAATGCTTTCTACATTGGTTTCATATTCCAAGTGAGTAAAGCACAATTGGGTTATTAGTATATTGCCGATAACGTGTGTTTATTGGAGCACAGAGCAGGGAATACAAAGAAGTACTGCAGGATTTTACTTATATTGCGTACCAAGCCTGTGTATGTTCTTCTATTTGTGTCCAGGTTCTTATCGCCTGTATATTTGCTGCCCAGTAATAAAACTGGAAGTTAGGTAGAGCCATGCTGCCTTCTGCCTTTTGTCTTTGTAGAGTCGTTGTTTGGATGCGTGGATATTTTGAATTCCAAATAAATGAGGTTATTGTTGAATCTAATTGCTTAAAGAATAAATTATTAATATATATTGGAATGTTTTGAAATAAAAAAAGGAGCTTAGGAAGAATATTCATCTTAACAGTGTTAATTCTTCCAGCTAGGGTGAGATGAAGGGTTGACCATCTATGCAAGTCTTGCTTAATTTTTTCCATGCAGACAGAAAGGTTTTGTTGATAAAGATCTTTAAGTTTACTTGTGATGTTTACCCCTAGGTATTTAAACTGTTCTGCAATGATTAAAGGAAGGGTACCTAATCTAATATTATATGCTTGAGAATTCACTGGAAAGAGTACACTTTTATTCAGATTAATTCTGAGACCAGAGATCTTTTGAAATTCTGTGAGTGCTGTTAAGACTGAGGGCACAGAATTTTCTGGGTGCGATATATACAGTAACATATCATCTGCATATAATGAAATTTTCTGTTCCAGTCCTTCTCTGATAATCCCCTTTATCTGATCAGTATTTCGACAATGTATTGCCAGTGGTTCAATGGCAATTGCAAACAGTAGCGGTGACAAGGGGCATCTTTGTCTAGTACCACGTTCTAGTTTAAAGTAGTCTGAGCAAATGTTGTTGATACAAACTGAAGTTTCTGGGTTAGTATACAGTAATTTAATCCATGCACAAATGTTCGGGCCAAACCCAAACTTCTCCGATGTAGTAAAAAGGTACTTCCATTCAATCATGTCAAATGCTTTTTCTGCATCCAATGATAATAATATTTCTGGGGTGTTTGATTTAGTTGGTGAGTATATTACACTAAACAGGCGTCGAAGATTTGAAGATAAGTGTCGGCCCCTAATAAATCCAGTTTGATCTTGTGATATTACCGAGGGGAGCACTTTCTCCATCCTTCTAGCTATGATTTTAGAGAGTATTTTAACGTCATTATTCAGAAGTGAAATTGGTCTGTATGATGCACATTGTAATAAGTCCTTTTTTTGTTTTGGAAAAATGGTGATTAGTGCTTGGCGAAAAGTTTAAGGAAGAGTTTGGTTATCTCTGGCTTCTGTAAATGTTGCTAATAGGAGGGGAGCTAGCTGAGCAGAGAATTTCTTGTAAAATTCTGCAGGGTAGCCATCAGGGCCTGCTGCTTTCCCGCCTTGGAGTGACTTTATAGCATCTAGTAATTCTGATAATGCCAGAGGTTTATCAAGTTCCTCCGCACTAAAAGTGTCTATTTGTGATATTTGTAATGTATCCAGAAATGCATTAGATTGTGTATTGTCTTCTTTAAACACAGTAGTGTATAGGGATTTATAGTAGTCTCTGAAAGTGTGCATTATATTTTTGTGGTCGACAATTTTATCTCCGTTCGCGTTGTTGATTACTGAGATTGCGTTGCTCACTTCTTGCTTGTGAACTTGTTGAGCTAAAAGCTTATTAGCTTTCTCTCCATGTTCATAGTAATGATGTCTGTATTTATAAATTAGTTGTTCAATTTCTTTAGTTGTCAAGAGGTTTAGTTGTGAATGTAGAGCCTGCCTTTTCCTATGTAGAGTCTCGCTTGGTAGTCTGGCATGTTCTTCATCTATTCTAGTAATTTTGCTTTTTATCTCTGCTACTTTCTTGGCTTCTAATTTATTTCTGTGGGAAAGATATGAAGCAATCTGTCTTCTTAAGAAGGCCTTAAGAGCTTCCCAGAGTAGTCCTGCAGAGATTTCTGAGGATGTATTTGTCTCTAGAAAGAATCTGATTTGTTTGGATATAAATTCTGTACAATTCTTGTCTGCTAATAGAAGAGGTTTGAGACGCAATCTGCGGGGTGAGTGTATGGGGCTTAGTAACTTTAGCTCCAAGATCATAGGTGCGTAGTCAGAAATAACAATAGCATCGTATTTGCAAGATTTAATCATAGGCAAGAAGTTATTGTCTATAAAGAAATAATCAATCCTTGAGTAGCAATGATGTACTGGTGAGTAGAAAGAATATGTTCTTGAGTTTGGGTTTAAAAACCTCTAGGGGTCTGATAAGTTGTGATCAGTTATAAACTTTGTAATTATCTTTGCGGTGTTAGATGCCGTTCCCCCTGTGAAAGAAGTCCTATCTAAGAGTGGATTTAGAACACAATTAAAGTCCCCAGCCATTATAATTTTATGAGTGTTCAGATTGGGAATGGATGCAAATAAATTTTGTATAAATTCCTTACCATCAACATTAGGTGCATAAACATTTATCAAGATCATTTTACAGTTAGATAAGTCTCCCATGACCATTACATACCTCCATTCAGGATCCAATACTACATCTGATGCTACAAATGATACTGTTCTATGTATGTGAATTCACACTCCTCTAAATTTCAGTCCAGTCTTTTTGCAGCCAGAACTGATCCATGCTTAGTAAATGGGTCTCCTGTAAAAATACTATTTTAGCATTTAGACCTGTTAGGTGAGAGAGTACTTTCTTTCTCTTTAATTCGTGATTCAGGCCTTTAACATTCCAGCTCACGAAGTTAACTGTCCCATCATGGAGACATTGATTCTGAGTTTTTGATGTCATTTTATAGTCT
>NW_024385856.1:0-16454 GCF_016835505.1 Polypterus senegalus
AATGTAGCAGCAAAAGTTTAATACTAATTTATATTGAAGGAGAAAAGTCCAAGGTGAATAGAGCACAGACACCAGAGTTGTGGAGGGTTTGTTCCCTTTAGTGACCTGCCACAACCTGCTGTGTTATTCACTGTGTGAGCCACTTGCAACTCCCCACAAAACATTATAAATAATAGCAACTTGCAGCACACAAGTGGTAGCCTGTGACCCAAAAGTGGATCTGTATCATTCTGTATGTTTTTTTAATCATGGGCTAAATATGATTGGCTATATTAAACCAATGATTGGTTATATTATATTACTTTCTCCCAGACTGCAAACTTTCACACATGTAGTTCTTCAGTAATACAAGCCATGATACTGTCTTCATATTAATTACTGTAATATAGATACTTTTAAAGACTTCTTTTGACTGTTAACTATGCATTCTAACTAATCTCGGAATACCTGTTTCAACTGTAACAACTGAAGATCTTATATAAATTTACAGTACGCATGGATTGCTTCAAGTTTTAGTGTTAGAAAAAGAGAAAATGATAGTAATATTAGGTTCAAAGTTACTCCTGCTGCAGTTCATCCCACTCATGAGAAATCAAAATGTATCTTTATCTCAGGCAGCCATGCTGTGCATTGCATTAACAAGAAGCCTAGCTACGTATGTGGGTAGCAAGTACTGTTATCTGCAGGGGTGACACCATCCCTGTATCTTAAGGCTTACCTGTATAACAATATTTCAGTATATCTTATTTTCTATCTATTTCTTAGAAATAGCAAACATTAACTTGAACTGTAAGAAATAGTTACTCCTAAAGTTGTATACATGGATACGATTATTAAAAATGGCTTTGCATTATTATTTGCTATTGCTGTCGTTGAACTAAAAATGAATTAAACCTCATTCACTGATGTGTGCTTTTTTTTTTTCTTTTTCTGTTCAACCAGATTATATTTTCTGTTCTGAATGATAGTTATGGAGCATCTCAGTATTGTGTCAATCAGTGCTCAGCAGCTCATGAGGCTACCTAAAGTCTTGAAGGACAGCCTACCTGTGATGGCAAGCACTGTCAAAGATTGTGATGTACCAAGCCTTTTCGAACCCTATATTCACTCTGGTTATCGCCATGGGCCAGGAATGGCAGGTTTACCTCCTTAGTCTTTTTCAACAGCATAATGAAGCTCTGAATGTTTGGACTCACTTGCTGGCTGCAGTTGCAGTTTTTCTGCGATTCTGGGCTTTTATTGAGACTTCAAACATTTCCCTGGATGCATATTCCATTCCTCTTTACATTTTTGTGCTGTCAGCCCTCATATATCTATCTTTTAGTGTGCTGGCACATTTGTTTCAGTCAAAATCAGAGCTTACGCATTACTCTTTTTATTTTTTGGACTATGTTGGTGTAAGCATTTATCAGTATGGAAGTTCTCTGGCTCATTATTTTTATAGTTCTGAACAATCCTGGCATGATAAAATGGCTTACATTTTTCTACCCGGAGCTGCTTTTTTAGGTTGGCTCTCTTGCACTGGCTGTTGTTATGCTAAATACCGGTATCAACGTCCTTATCCTGTGGAAAGAAAAATCTGTCAAGTCATTCCAGCTGGTCTTGCATATATACTGGACATAAGCCCAATTGTTCACCGTATTGTAACTTGCTGGGATGATCCAGCTGTGAATTTTCATACATTTCAAATTGTATTTTTTCTCCTTGCAGCATTTTTTTTCTCATACCCTGTTCCAGAAAAGTTTTTCCCTGGTTGTTGTGATATTGTAGGTCATGCTCACCAGATATTCCATTTATTTCTCTCATTGTGCACTCTTTGCCAGATGGAAGGTTTGCTTACAGACTTTTTAATGAGACAAGATGTTCTTCAGCGAAGACATACATCTGGAATGGTAGTTATTGTCTCTGCTTCTTTCCCAGTACTTGTCATGTGCAGTATGCTAACAGCAGGGTACTTAAGACAAAATGTACAATTGCGCTTGAACAAAAAAGAAAAATAGAAACCAAGATGAAGGCATCTATTAAGCAATGACTTTTCATTAGATGTTGTATTTTGTATGACATAATAATAATAATTCTCTAAAATATTTACATGATTTAGTCACCTTTACTCTGTGTTATTCCATCTGCAATCCTGAATTGTAACACTAGTTACGAAACATGGTTGAATGAAATTACGTATTACAATGTTTAAAAAATGTATTTGGACAGTAATATTTTTAAAGATATCTAGCTTCAGACATAAATGGAGCAAAACGGTGAATACACCATTAATAGTAAAACACTTCTGCTCACTGTAGGGCAACATGCAATAAATAAGTCAATAAACTGAAGAATTACTAGCACTTTCATAATTTATTTTAAATAAAGAGCAACATTAAATTTTGAAAAATACAATAATTAAATTATCCTTGTAAGTCAGGCATATGCTAGAAATTGAAGCTGTGAAAATATATGGTGCTTTAGATATAGGGGAATTATTTAATTAAATACTATCTTAATATGCTTTTTGTGGATTTAAGAAATAAGAGAATATGTCCCTCAAGGATATTCTGTAAAAATAATTAAATTCTAAAAAAAAAAAAAATATTGTACCTCTGTCAACATTACTTTTTAAATGACTGACCTCCTGTCCAGGGTTTGCTTTTGCCTAGGACTGGATGGAAAGCTCTGCAATTCCCTGTATTAGACAAAGTGAAAAAAAAGGATGGAGGAATAATTGCTAGTAGTTGAGTGCCTTCTTCAAATGTTTACTTTTAACTGTGGCCTCTTTTGCATCCATACTAATCAGTATATGTTTTGATTTAGTTTATTTTATAAGGAAATTTATAAGAATATCAAACTTGTTTGATTTCCATTCAACCACCATTTGTAAGGCTTTGTTTTCCAATATAGTATCCTAAAGTGGTCCTACAGCAGTGGCTCCAAAGCTGTTGATGGGTTCTAGGCAAGGTTTGTACTTTATAAATCATATTCATATACTGTATACTCTGATAAATAAATGTATCCCCTTATAATGCACACAATAATAATTTTAATATATAATCATATATAGAAGGATTTTCATAGTATATGCATGGGAAAATTATGTAATTAATTTAAATCCAATTAAATGCAAATGAAATTTTCAAGACAAAAGGTATAAGGGGTGGTGCTTGTCCCTAAAAACCTATTGCCAACTGGACACCCCCTCACATTCTTGAATGTTAATGCATGCAATAAAGCATAATATAAAATTTATATTTCATAATTATTGAGGCCTCTCAATTTAATTGATGATTTATAATTTTAAACAACATGTATCTCCAAACTAGTGGTAGTAGTGTTAGCAGTACTGAAACTTTCTTGGAATTTCTGACAATGCATCAAAATTATCATTCTCCATTGTCATGATTAACACTGTAATATTATTGAAAATAAATGATCTCACTCCAATCACTTTGGATTAAGAAAATCTTTCATCTTAATGCTATGTTTTGCTTTCTGTATTGATAACAGAGAAAGCAATGCACTATGTGGCAAGAACAAATAATTGTATTATTGTTAAAAGAGAACTTATTTTGTGTTTGTGTAATAAATGGAAATCAAGAAAATTTTAATAAATTAATCACTGATACATTTTTATTAAAGATTAATAAAATCATGCTTTGTATTTTGTTTACTGTTCTTTGACAGATTTTTTTCCTCATTTCCATAATTATATACTGCCCTTTGAAATAAAGTTCCTTGGATTCTTTCAACATACAGTATTTGTGTTTATTTAAATTTTTATTGATTTCTGAATGTGATATTAGCTGAGCCCTTGTTAATTTCATTGAGGAAGCAAGTGAGCTTATTCTGCACATTCAAGTGTGTCAAGAGGACTTGTATTACAACTCCTTTAATCTCAACTGCTCTACCTTCTTATGTCAGAAATTAAATAAATTAAGTGGCACACTAATATAGACATTCTTGCCTATATGCTTTTAGTCTATACAGTGCAAATGATATGAATTGTCATAAAACATTGACTCACTATGGATTACATCACACTCATTCTTACTTTTATTACAAATAATTTCAGAACGCAGCATAAATTGCCATCTGTTATCACCAAACTTATTACATAAGTCTCTTAAACACTATCTGACCTTATTTTACCCACTGAAATACTATGTATGTCATCATTATCACAATTTAGATGGCATGAAAAATGGAAAAAAAGATTACATATTTTCAGGAGACAGCCTACCAGAGTCACATAGATTGCTGCAACAACAGGGAGACTGAACAAAGAGAAAACAGCATGAGGCCATGACACAAACAGAGAAAATCAGCCACAGTAACATTATACATTTTGTAGCCATAAAGTGCACCTTCTTCAAACAAACTAGATCCAAAAAATTAAAAAAAAAAAAAAAAAGAAAATCAAAAATTAGGACTACAATAATGTGCAACATGTAAAACGTACAGGCACAGAAGTGCTTCTCGAATGCCTTTTTGTGAAACACTCACTTGTTTTCTTAAATGAGTGACCTTTGCAAATGTGCACGAGAACTGGTGTTTCTTTCTCAGTCAGCCTCTAAATTACAAGTGATGCAGTGCCTAAACACTCATTTCACAATAGTAAATGACATATTTTGCAGACAGTCAAAAGAAAGTTTTTATTGTAACACTGCCACATAAGACGGATATTGTAATAGTAACATTTTACTTATGTGCTTTGTATTGTATGTTGTCTCTTCTGTTTTATGTGTTGCTCGTCACTTCCTTGGCTTCCATACATCTAAACACGGGGTGGGGAAGCTTTTTGCAGGAAAGGACTGTGAATCGCAACAGGGTGATTGACGACGTCGCTCTTTGTGGGTGGGATCTAGGGGTCTGTCTGAAACTGCTCCGGTCATTAGCTGATGACGGGTCTGAACGTCAAACTTAAATCG
Source organism: Polypterus senegalus (assembly GCF_016835505.1). NCBI lineage: Eukaryota > Metazoa > Chordata > Cladistia > Polypteriformes > Polypteridae > Polypterus > Polypterus senegalus. The sequence continues at coordinate 4,920 of NW_024385856.1, forward strand.
GGGAAAGGAAGTAATCTGGAGGAGGAATTGCCATCATAACAAGGTAGGAAAGACGGATTCTTATCAACACCGATCAAAAAAAGGTAGAAACGACCTCCACTACGCGGTCGGCATGGACGCGGTCATCTGAACGTCATTTTAAGACTATCCTTGCGCCCTGGATAACCAATTTTCAGGGGGCGAGATTTAAAACTTTTTTTTTTTTGCTTTCGGGATATCGCCGTCTTCGAACCTCCTTCATTCACAAAAAATCCTGCCTTCCAACTTCCGACGTTTTCCCCACTCCTCATAATGTAACATTGGACTCCAGTGTCGTCATTCTTGTGGATATAAAGTCCGTCTAGACCGTTTCCTTCCATATACTGTATATTTTTACGTAAATATACACAAAGGTTTGTAATACGGTTTGCATAATTGTAGGTAGAGGTCCCCATTGGGAAAAATGAGTCACGTATCTTAAAACAGTTTTGGTGAAAATGATTAGACATAAAGCAATCAAAGGAAACATAGGGCAGGTGAATTGAGGTGGGTGGTGGGGTTCGGAAGGTGTTGATCATAAAGTGTTTTTTATTATTTGGATGCAGTTCTTTTTAAGCCTGCATATGCTGGGTAGATATCCAAGTGTCTGTTAATGTCGTTTTCATTAGAGAGCCACGAATCAGTCAACTCCCTGGTACTCTTAGCATTGGCCCAGAATATTTCTTTCACATTTGTTCCAGTTAAACACGTCCGGTGGAACTTGTATAATTCAGAGACCGTGGATCTTTCCTTCTGACGGCATTGCGATGTTCCTGTTGCGTTCCTATATGTGTGCCGCAAGTGTTTTAATGTTTGTCCCACGTACTGTATACCGCTGGCATGCATTGCATGGACTACTTAAACTACATTTCTTGTTTTCTGGTCAGTTTTTGATTTTGGCATTGAAAAGGGCAGTCCATAAAGTGTTTGCCGGTTTGTGCGATCTCAGCATATGCAAGCGTAGAAAAAACATCGAAATAATAAAAGACTTTATGATCAGCTTCTGACCCCACCTTATTAATCCTCCCCCACAACTTGCTATAAATTGCCTTTTTTTCTTACATGTCTAATCATTTTCTCTGATGATGACACCTTATAGGTTATAAAGCTTAGGAATAATAAAATATTTAAAGATATGTGACTCATTTTCCCCTTTGTGGTCATCTAGCTACATATGTCCGAGTACCTTCAAATAATACAGAGTACACACAGGGCAGCTCTGGCAAATGGGTGCCCTAAGCAGAAATTTACTTTTGTGCCCCTCCCCAAATATTACGGAAGAAAAAATAATAATAAAAAACACCTACTATAGGGGCCAAAATAGAACTTTATTCAAATAAAGTAAATACATGAGGACTCGTGCGTCATCACGTGCTTACAGCCTACTCTCGTTCACCGTAAATGCAATATATACGTTTATATTTTTGCTTATTTGTATATGTATATTATTATTAATTTATTATTACAATATATAAAACGATTTTTGAGCAGCTGGGATGGTGCCCCCTGGGAGTTGGTGCCCTACGCAGACTCCGTGACTCAGTGTACAGGGAGGGCGGTACTGATTACACAGAACGTGTTTCACCATTATTGTGGCTCATCAGGTGTGCACACCATTGCTTCGCTCAGCATGGCCATTCAATTACAATTTCATTTGGCCCAGATTTTCAAACCAAGAAATTTAGCTGGGCCACACATTTTCAGCAGGAGGCAATGTCAAATTTTAAATCAACACAAATGAATGTATTAAAAAAATTAATGTTTTTTTTTATTGTTCCCCTTTTACATTTGGTCAAATCTGACACAGGCACATCAAAAATGTATTACAAGAAAAAAACAAAACTAAATACTTTCTTTCCACTTTTGAAATAAAAAAAATAAATATTTTCCTCAAATCTGACCCAGGCACATCTTAAAGTGCATAAAGTAAAAAAGTGAACAATATTAGCAATAAAATGTGTTCCCCTTTTTAAATGTGAAATCCTCCTCCAATTTAAATGGGTGGGCATGACAATCAAGGGTTTTTTTTCACAGAACTTAAACTATTTCATTCAAATGGTTTTAATCACTCATTTGACAGAGGTTAAAGTTGAGTTCCATATCAAAGCCTTTCCTATTGAAATTGTGAGAAACTACCTGAGTAAATGTTTAAGAGCAAGGCACCATGTATGTCGCGGAAAGTGATTAGTACATTTATTTTAATGATTTGTCTTAAAATACAGTATATTTGTATAGAGTTCTTGGGTGTCAAGTAATGCATTATTAATTATTATTACTATTTTTTTTTTACTAAATCTTATTTACATTTTTCTTTATTAATAAGTTCCTTTGCCTCTTTCACCTTTACTTGGTGCAGCTGCATTGTTTTTATGTGTTAGTGGACGCTTTCTGCGGGAGGGCTTCTGTTCTCTTACACCATGCAGAACCCTCATCCTTATCTGAATTCACCTCTGTTTTAGCATGTCTTTATTTGAAAAACAGCAGGCCAAATTGTGTAGCGGAATGTGACGAGAATAAAACTGAATGAAAATGCTTACCTTACAGGTAGCACCCAAAATTGAACCGCAATCTCATGATTTTGAGTTAGCATTTCTTACCGCTGCACCACCCTAATGGTCATGTCAGCAGTGTACCCTTACCTGATTTCTTTCTTTGGTTATATTCATGAATAAAAGTGCACTTGTCTTGTTATATGTGTACCTTTTGTGAAAGTGTTTGTTTGATATTTGGACTTCAGTCTTCACACATTATACACTTCATGTGTCAAAATTTGTCAATAGTACTATAACATGAAAAGTTTCTGTTTTAGGGTTTGTGTTCAACATTTCTTGCCTCGCATTTCCTGTCATACTACATTTAAATACAGTGGTGTGAAAAACTATTTGCCCCCTTCCTGATTTCTTATTCTTTTGCATGTTTGTCACACAAAATGTTTCTGATCATCAAAACACATTTAACCATTAGTCAAATATAATACAAGTAAACACAAAATGCAGTTTTTTAAATGATGGTTTTATTATTTAGGGAGAAAAAAATCCAAACCTACATGGCCCTGTGTGAAAAAGTAATTGCCCCTGAACCTTAATAACTGGTTGGGCCACCCTTAGCAGCAATAACTGCAATCAAGCCGTTTGCGATAACTTGCAATGAGTCTTTTACAGCTCTGGAGGAATTTTGGCCTACTCATCTTTGCAGAATTGTTGTAATTCAGCTTTATTTGAGGGTTTTCTAGCATGAACCGCCTTTTTAAGGTCATGCCATAGCATCTCAATTGGATTCAGGTCAGGACTTTGACTAGGCCACTCCAAAGTCTTCATTTTGTTTTTTCTTCAGCCATTCAGAGGTGGATTTGCTGCTGTGTGTACGGTCATTGTCCTGTTGCAGCACCCAAGATCGCTTCAGCTTGAGTTGATCAACAGATGGCCGGACATTCTCCTTCAGGATTTTTGGTAGACAGTAGAATTCATGGTTCCATCTATCACAGCAAGCCTTCCAGGTCCTGAAGCAGCAAAACAACCCCAGACCATCACACTACCACCACCATATTTTACTGTTGGTATGATGTTCTTTTTCTGAAATGCTGTGTTCTTTTACGCTTAGATGTAACGGGACATTTGCCTTCCAAAAAGTTCAACTTTTGTCTCATCAGTCCACAAGGTATTTTCCCAAAAGTCTTGGCAATCATTGAGATGTTTCTTAGCAAAATCTGAGGCGAGCCCTAATGTTCTTTTTTGCTTAACAGTGGTTTGACCTTGGAAATCTGCCATGCAGGCCGCTTTTGCCCAGTCTCTTCTTTTATGGTGGAGTCGTGAGCACTGACCTTAATTGAGGCAAGTGAGGCCTGCAGTTCTTTAGAGCGTTGTCCTGGGGTCTTTTGTGACCCTCTCGGATGAGTCGTCTTCTCGCTCTTGGGGTAATTTTGGTCAGCCGGCTACTCCTGGGAAGGTTCACCACTGTTCCATGTTTTTGCCATTTGTGGATAATGGCTCTCACTGTGGTTAGCTGGAGTCCCAAAGCTTTAGAAATGGCTTTATAACCTTTACTAGACTGATAGATCTCAATTACTTCTGTTCTCATTTGTTCCTGAATTTCTTTGGATCTTGGCATGATGTCTAGCTTTTGAGGTGCTTTTGGTCTACTTCTCTGTGTCAGGCAGTTCCTATTTAAGTGATTTCTTGATTGAAACAGGTGTGGCAGTAATCAGGCCTGGGGGTGGCTACGGAAATTGAACTCAGGTGTGATACAATTACAGTTAGGTTATTTTTAACAAGGGGGCAATTACTTTTTCACACAGGGCCATGTAGGTTTGATTTTTTTCTCCCTAAATAATAAAAACCATCATTTAAAAACTGCATTTTGTGTTTACTTGTGTTATATTTGACTAATGGTTAAATGTGTTTGATGATCAGAAACATTTTGTGTGACAAACATGCAAAAGAATAAGAAATCAGGAAGGGGCAAATAGTTTTTCACACCACTGTAGTTTGTTGTAGACACAGAACACACATGAAATGCATGTGCTCTAAATAACACTATATTATTTACCCCGTACTATTCTAGGCATCTCACAGCCAGATGAGTCATGAGCTGGGAGAACTTTTTGCCCGAGTTGAGCTGTGGCAGTGGGGGGATGGAGTAGCAGGCTGCTTGTGCTGATTGACACATTTACTAAACAAAAGACGCTAATGGAGAGGTCGAGAAGGAATTTAATGTGGCCCAGGATTGGCAAATTTATTCTGTAGGCTTCAGGAATTCTAGTGTTAAATAAGCTTCTCTTATTGGGATTTAATCTTGGATGTCAGTAAAACCTCTGACAATGCACATCATGGCAGATGGTTTGCTTTCTGGAAGATCAGGTGAAGATCGGATTATTACATTCATAGATGTGAATCGTAATGTAATTATTTGGATGGTTATTTTATTACATATCTATGATCTGTTTCTCGCAACTGAGAGGGATGTGGTAAATTTTTGGCGACTGGGTGACCAACCACAAGTGTTATTTGGTTAAGTGACCACCTGAATAATCAGGATTGCTAATCAGACCTTATATGTATAATATAGGGGTAGTGGGCTATCTGATCAAGAAGGTAAGTTTGTATTGAGAGTTTCTATGTCTATTTTATGTCTGTGTGTGTGTATATATATATATATGTGTATGTGTGTGTGTATGTACTGGGGAGGCAAGCTCCCCTTGCGCCTTTGGTGCCCAATCCCCAGTTGTTGCCAAAATATCAGTAAAATCTGTAAATGTACAAAAGAAAAATTATTTATTAGAGTCAAAATCACGAAATTCTATAAATATGTAAAAGAAAAATTAATTATTATTTAATGGAGTAAAAATCATGAGAGGCGGAATAAAATATTTACTCTCTTACCTAGTATTCCCAAGTAAACTAAGGTTCACTATGCTCAATGAGTATTTATAAGAGACTAAACAAACGATCCATTCATTTTAGCTGACATGCTTATAGATAAAAAACATTTTTTTAAAAAATGACTTATTTAAATAGCAGGAAAAATCATGCTGTGAAAAACTAAAGTGGTATATAACAATAGGTCATCATAACTCGACCTTCAGCTAACTAAATCACCTAAATAGAAACATTGGTGTTGTGAATAGATATTTTTTAAATTTAATTTAATTTTTTTAATAATGTTTGTTCCTGTGAAAGAAAAGTTTACTAGATCAAAAACAAACACTACAACTTTGTTGATATTAAAAACCATGACTTCCTTTGATATTTTAGTTTATAATTTAAAAGCAGAATAAGAATCTGAAAATCTAACAACATCACATTAAAGTTTGATAAATTCTGAAAAGAATGATGCCAAACATATATATGCAGGTTTTAAAATAAGACAGATTTAAAGCGTGACAAAAAAGTGATTATAAAATCGTTGTAACAAAATCTTTGCACTTCTAGGCTTAGGATTTTATATATAGAGAGAGGATGTGTATGTATGATATATGTATATATATATATATATATATATATATATATATTGTCACAAAACGAGACAAAGACAGAAAAGGTTTGGGGCAGCCACCCATGTAATTCGGTATCCTGGCTGCAACGTCGTTTTTCTTTCAAATACCAGCACTGAAGTGCTTACAACAGAGTCCAAAACAAGACTGTCACAGAAGGGAAAAGGGAAGGCTTTTAAAGGGGAGGCAGGAAGTGAGGTCATAAGGATTGGGCACGTGTTCATCTTTCATTGGATTAGTCCCGGATGTGACATCAGGGGGGCCGGAGCTGGCAAGGTCTGTCTCCATTGGCTCGGTCCCAGAAGTGACGTCCAGAGAGACAGGTGGAACCTCCCGGGTTAGGTCTACAGGGAAGTGAGAAGAGAGTTAGTGCGCTCTGCCACATCCCGGCATGGCTCAGAACTGCCTTCACTCGAGCCCTTTAGCTGCCTCCCATGCGGCGTGTGTGACAAGGCCCCCTCAGCCCAGACCCGCGGGTCGGGCGACCTAACCGAGAGGTCGTGAACCCGAGAGAGCATCAGCGTTGGCATGGAGCACCCGACGATGAACGAGCGAGAACTTGTACGGCTGCAGGTCAAGAAACCACCGGGTGACCCGCGGATTCGACTCCTTGTGCAGGGCCATCCACTGTAGAGGTGCATGGTCCGTGACAAGGGTGAACTCACGCCCAACAGGTAGTACCTCAGCTGAGTGATCGCCATTTAATCGCCAGAGCCTCCCCTCTCCACCGCCGCATACCTGGTCTCCCGGTCCAACAGTTTCCGGCTCAGGAACATGACGGGGTGTTCGACACCATCGACACTTTGGCTCAACGGCTCCCAGGCCTGTGTCCGAAGCGTCCGTCTGGAGGATGAAAGGCAAAGAAAAGTTAGGTGCCATCAAAATAGGTGCGGACGTAAGGGCCTTCTTCAAGTCACCAAATGCAGTGTCTGTTTTTGCAGTCCATACCACAATGTTCGGGGCCCTCTTCTTTGTTAAATCAGTCAAGGGCGCCGCTTTCTCCGAAAACCGGGGTACAAACCGGCGGTAGTACCCGCTAACCCGAAAGGCTTGGACCTGCCGCTTGGTTCGCGGACGGGGCCATTTCAGAATGGCATCAATTTTGGAGCACTGTGGCCTTACGGTACCCCGACCCACCAGGTAGCCTAAATATTTGGCCTCGCTTAATCCAAAGAAACATTTCTTGGGATTAATCCGGAGCCCGGCCTCACCAAGTGTCCGTAATACCGCTTGGACATGCTGTAGGTGTTCCTTCCATGTGCTGGAATAGATGACCACGTCATCTAGGTAGGCAGCACTGTATGAGTTATGAGGCCGAAGCACTTTGTCCACCAGGCGCTGAAAGGTTGCTGGAGCCCGTGTAACCCAAATGGAAGGACACGATACTGCCAGTGTCCGCTAGGGGTACTAGCTGCACGGTTTTTCCTTGAGTCCGTTAAAGGAACCTGCCAGTACCCTTTGTCATGTCAAGTGTGGTCAGGTATTGAGCCTGTCCAAGCCTCTCGAGGAGGTCGTCCACGCGTGGCATTGGATAGGCATCAAATTGGGAGACTTGGTTAAGCCGACGGAAGTCATTGCAGAACCTCCAACTCCCGTCAGGCTTACCCGAGCACAATGGGGCTGGACCAGGGACTATAACTTTCCTCAATTACACCTAGTTCCAGCATGCGCTTGATCTCAAGCTCCACTTCAGCCTTTTTTGCCTCGGGAAGACGGTACGGGGCGTTCTCGGACAACAACCCGGGCTCTGTCACAATGTTGTGCTCAATCAGAGGTCCTTCCGGGTGTTCACTGACTACCCTCAGCGGTCCGGATAACTGTTTCCAGCTCCTGCCGTTGCCTGGGTCTCAAGTCTGTGCCAAAGTTAAGGTCGTGTGTGTGAGCGAAGAGTGAGCGGGGCTGGCCGGAGGAGGGATCGGGGTCCCTGTCCTTCCACGGTTTCAGCAGGTTCACATGATAAACCAGCTCCTTTGGCCGGCGATTGGGTTGACTCACCAAATAGTCGACCAGTCCCTTCCCCTCCTTAACCCGTGAGGGGCCCTGCCAGTGGGCAAGCAACTTAGAGTGGGAGGTAGGCACTAGGACCATGACCCGATCTCCCGGGCGGAACTCCCGAAGAGACGTGACGCGGTTGTAGTAGAGAACCTGTGCTGCTTGAGCCTCCTCCATGTGACTTTTAAGGACAGGCGAATCTTTCCAAATCTATCGCGTAACTGTGATATACTCCAATATGTTAGTGGTGGGAAGAGCCTCTTCTTCCCAGCCTTCTTTCAAAATATCCAATATGCCCGAGGTTGTCGCCCATACAGTAGTTCAAAGGGGGAGAACCCCGTGGAGGCTTGTGGGACTTCCCGATAGGCAAAAAGGACGAGGGGAGGAGCTGATCCCAGTTCCTTCCATCCTCGCTGACCACCTTATCGCCAGCATTTGCTTGAGAGTTTGATTAAACCTCTCTACTAATCCGTCGGTTTGAGGATGATACACGAGGTTTTAAATGCTTTATTTTCAGTAACCTGGCAGTCTCCTTGAGCGTCTCCGAGGTGAAGGGGTCCCCTGGTCTGTCAAGACTTCTTTGGGGATCCCCAGCCGAGAATACCCTAGTAATTCCCGTCGCGATGGCTTTAGAGGTAGCTGAGCGCAGCGGAACAGCTTAGGGTATCGTGTAGCATAATCCACGAGGACTAAAATGTACTTGTGTCCTCGGGCTGAGGGCTCTAGAGGTCCCACCAGGTCGACCCGATTCTGTGGAAGGCGTCAATCAATGGAATAGGAACAAGAGGAGCACGGTCCCTCCTAGGAATCTGTCGCAGTTGACACTCCGGGCAGGAAGCGCCAAAAGCGACGAACCTCCTCATTAATTCCTGGCCAGTAAAACCGGAGCTTGATCCGCTCCAGAGTTTTTTTGGTGCCCAGGTGGCCACCTAGGAGGTGGGCGTGTGCTAGCTCGCAGACCTGCCGCCGGAAGGTACGCGGCACTAGCAGCAGCCTCGTCTCCTGCCCGTCATGCATTGCTACACGGTAAAGGAGGTCATTATCTAGCACAAAGTAGGGGCCCTGTGGCATCGACTGACTAGTGCGCTGGCCATTGACAAGGACCACTGCATTTTTTACAAACTTCAGGGAGTCGTCATTCCATTGCTCCCTTTTGAAAGAAGCCGGCGTCTTTTTAAATTGAAACCGCAAACGGAGAGAGGGTCAGCGCCGACCTCAATGGGCGTGGTTTCCTCCCGCTCCGCCGCGGCGTTGGTGGATGACGTGTCAGCCTGCGGCGGCCCGGGAGTTGCCACGTCACCCAGGGCGGCTGCTTCACCTCTCTCTGCCGGCTGATTACACGGCGTGGAGGCAGCTTGAGGCGGTTCAACTCCGTCCATAGCGAGGCCCAACTTAACCCGGGAGTGGTATGTGTCTCACCGCTTTTAATTTCAGACCAGTCCGCCCAGTATCACCGGGTGTGGAGGATCAGGAAGGATTGCCACGGTTACTTTCTGGACTGACCCTCCGTAGCTAATGACACAGCGGCGGTCCTGTACCAGCGGGTTTCCCCGTGGACACAGGTTATACTGGTCTTGAATTTTAGCCATTGTCGCGGTAGCACAAAGCGGCGGGCAACAATGGAAATGTTGCTGCGGATCGAGCAGAGCGGAAGTTTTAAACCCGTTAACGATCACCACGTCTGTATGCGGGACCGTCAACGGGTTTGTCAGAGCACACCAAGCCCTCCTCCCCCTCCACCTGCATTCCTCCTCGCCTCCAAGCGGTTTGCGTGCCCGCAGCGCCACGGACGCCGATACAAGCTCCGGGCTGTACAGGGAGGGGCTAGGTCTTGGGACATACCCCGGCTGAGTTTGACAGAAGGGCGGTTCTGCTCTCCCAGAGTGTGAGGCCGCCCTCTGTGTTTCCAGAAGCTCTATGAGCCCTGACATGTTCAGTAAACTGCGCCCCAGACCGGCTGGGTGAAGCCCTGGGGAAGTGCTTTCAGGAGCAGATAGCAAGCTACCTGCTCAATTACCTGGTAGGGCTTGTTTTCCAAGGGCCGTAGCCACTGCCATACCTTTGCCCATAAGGACCAGGCTTGTTTACTGGTCGGCCTCTCAGGGTCCAACCTCCACTTTGTTATTTTACTCCACCTGCCAGTCTGGGGCACCCCTAGGTGGTAAATGGGGCTGTGGTTTCACTGGGGGGCAGGCACTCTCCCCCAAGAGAGCATACTGAGTCCCTCTGTCTCCCCCTCCAGGGCAGCCCAATTGGTGAGCCCCACCCGCACACTCCCTGGCCTCTCTAGATGGCCTAGTTCTGCGTGCTGGGAGCGGAGCCCGCACCGGGTCTCGCCGAACCACGGGCACCCTCCCCGCCTGAATACTCGGCCCCGATACGCTCCCACCTGGGTGTTTTGCAGGTCCTGTCCCCTTCTCTTCTGGGACTTCTCCATCCTGCCGACTACGCCACTGTCACAAAAGCGAGACAAAGACAGAAAAGGTTTGGGGCAGCCACCCATGTAATTGGTATCCTGGCTGCAACGTCGTTTTCTTTTCAAATACCAGCACTGAAGTGCTTACAACAGAGTCCAAAACAAGACTGTCAGAGAAGGGAAAAGGGAAGGCTTTTAAAGGGGGAGGCAGGAAGTGAGGTCATAAGGATCGGGCACGTGTTCATCTTTCATTGGTTTAGTCCCGGATGTGACATCAGGGGGGCCGGAGCTGGCAAGGTCTGTCTCCATTGGCTCGGTCCCAGAAGTGACGTCCAGAGAGACAGGTGGAACCTCCCGGGTTAGGTCTACAGGGAAGTGAGAAGAGAGTTAGTGCGCTCTGCCACATCCCGGCATGGCTCAGAACTGCCTTCACTCGAGCCCTTTAGCTGCCTCCCATGTGCGTGTGTGACAATATATATATATATATATATATATATAGCGAGATGTCACAAAGTTGTTTCGTCTTGATGCATCAGAAAATGTACATGACGTCTGATCATAGCCTCCTTTTACTGTTTTCTCACAGCTTGGTTGCTGCTGACGGATGGCCTTATATGGGCAGGCAGTCAATTACGTGGGAGGCGGGGATGGGGGCCAATATAGGCAGGCAGCCAACTCACGTGGAAACGTGGTGATGGGGACGCAACTCTGCCTCACACGGTGACCGAGCTGCAGGCTATGGAAGTATATATGTATGTAGTAGGATTCAGTTATGACCGTTAAGCGTAGAATTTCGAAATGAAACCTGCTTAAATTTTGTAAGTAACCTGTAAGGAATGAGCCTGCCAAATTTCAGCCTTCTACCTACATGGGAAGTTGGAGAATTAGTGATGAGTGAATGAGTCAGTCAGTCACTCAGTGTGGCTTGCCTTTTATTAATATAGATATATATGTGTGTATGTGTATTGTCAGGCTTAGATCACAATGAAGTTGGACCTGGGTGTGCTCTTTGTTCTCAGTTGCAGGTTTAATTCACTCATTCAGTGCTGGTTTAGGGGTGATATTGTGAGAAAGTTAGTATTGGAAAGTCTCGAGATGGTAGTACCATTTGGTTTCAGTG
>NW_024385857.1:0-21001 GCF_016835505.1 Polypterus senegalus
GCCACCTAAATGAACATGGAAAAAACAAAAAAATTTAGATAAATTTAAATCAAATGTAATGTGGAAAAAAAAGATCAGCTAACATCACATTATTTGACCAAAAACTCTGGAACGTGGCCCCTTCAACAAAGTGATCAAAGAATAGAAACGTCCCGGGTTTTAATGAAACCTGAAGCCAAATAAGAGTGTAAACGGAGTGAGATGGAGAACAGCAAAGCTACATGTCTTCAGCCTGGACAGAGTGTTAAAATATAAAAAGCTCTCTTAAGCGTCAGAATACTATTCACAATAATAGTGCAATAATAAAAACCCTCGGTCTTTTATTACAGTGGCTAAATTAACAAATGGAAATTCAGACTACAGTGCAAAAATACCAGATACTTTAGAACACTTTGAACTTCTTCAATGAGAAAAATGTAAAAATAAGATCCCAGATCTCACACACATTACAAACAAATACTAGCTTGCAGCCCCTATCTCACATTGCATTCAGAATTTCTAATTTTAATTCTGTAACGGCAGTCTTAACTTTAATTTAAAATGAATCCACTACTGTTCCCAAATTTATCCCAGTCTGGTTTCCACTGGTCATAGTACAGAAAACATAACGGGTTGTAAAAGTTCTGATATCCTCTGATGGGAAAAACTCCTGTAATTTGTTTTCGACTTACAGTGGGAAAGTCAAAGCAGCCCACCTGGAGCATGCAGGTCCTGACGGGCCCATGCAGGACCATGCGACCGTCGGAATGTGATTCCCTATGACGGTTCGATGCTCCCCTTAAGCGCCCATGCACTTTAAAGTGGTTGCATGCCTGGTTCCCCCCAGATGGAGCATTGACTGCTTCAGTTAATTGCAGTGGGTAAGGGAGTTTTAAGGGGAAATAGATCTTTTTGGAACACCGCATTTCATTTTTCCGTTCTACAGTAATCTGTATAAACACATTGTTAAACAAAACGTTTTTATTTTAGTAGATGACAAAATGTAGGCATAAACTGTATTAATGTATGAAGCCTGAGTATCAAAATAATTTCACAAAATAAAAATTTCTAAACAATTGCGCTTTAATTCAAAATATAACTGCGAAACAAAAAAGCCTTTAACTGATCACACCTATTTATTATGACTGCCTCCATAGGCAATGGGGATCAGCTCCACTGGGAATCAAAGGTCATGAGTTCGATCCTGTACCACTCTTTTTTGAAAGAAACTGCTCTTAGTCTTCTACTTTAGAATAAAACATACATTTGACTTCAGTCTGCAACAGCCAGTGTAATTTATGATATTTAAAGGATTTCCGCTGGGGAGAAAATGATTATTTTTAACCTTCCGTTCTCCCTGCCTGAACTCCCTGTTCATCTATATATAAAAACAAAAATTTTAATTATTATATAGGAGTTTCCCCTTTCTGCCTATCATATAGGCCTTTCCTTACCTACTATTATATCTATCCCTTAGCTGTTTTTATACATCTATAATACAGTGCCTCCCTGTTTATTTCTATATCTAGTCCCTTTCTCTGCCTGTCTGTCTGTCTGATTGCATATGGCTGAACTTACTGCTTGGTACTATTCTGTCCTCTGCATATCCTGAAGTACAAAAACAGCACCATACAGCAACATTGCGAACTGGCAAGATGGGTGGAAAAAACCGCGGTCACGGGATTACAAACCGTAAGATGAATAAAAAGAGACAATATATTAAAAACATCCCAGACAAATGCAATATTATTGAAAAGAACGCGCCAGATCGGGTTTGAATATGCGCCATCTGATGCTGTTCGCTTTAAATAATATTGATGTACTTTAACTATTTTAGAATAAAACATACATTTGATTTCAGCAGTCTGTAATAGCCAGTGTAAAGGGCAGATAATTGTAAAGATTAGCTTTTTAATTCAGTTCCACTCTCTCAATCGTGTTCACGATCCCCACCCCCATCAACAATGCTGTTTTCGCAAAAAGGGCAGCTATGACTCAAATGTGATTTATTTGGAGACGCCTATATTCGAATGTGATTTATTTGAGCCGCTATACCGAATGTGATTTATTTGGAGGCGTTTATACCAATTTATTTAAACAGGGAAGAAAGTACAATGTCAGGTGCTCATTCAGTGTAATAGGAACCATAGAAGAGATGTGTACACTGCAACAAGTACACATGTCGGAATGTAGGAAGGGTGTGTGGAATTGTTAATATTTGAATGTGATGATTTTATATAGCACGGATCAGAAATCAGCAGTTCTTAGCATTGCACCCGCAACCGTCGTATCAACCGCCTACGAACTTGGTTTATTTTTTTTTTCACTTATAGTCTAGAATAAAAGTGCACTTGTTTTTATTCTTGTACACCAACATATGTTCCTGTGTTTGTGAAGGGCATGCTCAAAAAAGGGACATGTAATGCCCCCAAAAGGCACCAGGCACTTCATGCAAGATTGGTGAGAATGCAGTCACAAGTATGCTGCAGAGCTACAGCGATCTTTATGTGAGAAAAACATTCTCAGATGGGGTGGGAGGGATCCTGGAAAGACTGAGAGAATGAAAAGTAAAAAAAAAAAACTATCCTTTAAAGTATCATAAATTACACTGGCTGTTACACACTGAAATCAAATGCATGTTTTATTCTAAAATAGTAAGAATAAAGCAGTTTACTTCTCAAACAATGGTGGATCAAACCATGCCCTTTTTGAATACTAGTCAAGCGGGCTGATACCATTACTACGTGCAAAGCTGTAAGCATGTGTCAATGTGGCTTAAAGGGCTTTTCTGCAGTTATTTTTTTGAATAAAAGCATACTTGTTCTGTTATATTTGTACCTTTTGTGAAAGTGTTTGATATTTGGACTTCAGGTTTCCCTACATTATATAGTTTATGCTTACTTTTTGTCATTTACTACTACAATATGAAAAGTTTCTGTTTTAAAAATGTGTTTACACGTACTGTAGAAACGGAACTTAGGAAATTGTTGTCAAATAGATCTATTATTTCCACTCTAAAACCTCCACTTCACTCCCAGAAATCAATCAAGGCATGAGCGGGGAGAAGTTTGTCAACGTCTAAGTCGGTGGGGATGGAATAGCTGGCTACTTGCAGCTTTTTCTTTTATCAGCACATTTAGATTAACAAAAGACACTACGGAGAGGTGAGAAGGGTTTTTAAGACGTTGACTAGTTTTGAAAGAAAAAATTTTATTCTAAAGTGTGTTTGTGTGTTTTAATTGTTGGGGATTGTTTGGGTATTTAAAAACTTTACTTGAACCAACTACTTACAGTAAATGGGCAAAAATGGGGGGCGCCTTTGTTTTAAATAGTCTAGAGTTGGGCAAATGATAATTTATTTTATTAATATTATTACTGGTCATAGAAAAAAACAAAACAACTGTTAAACATTTGGGATCATATGTATCTGTGCTAGTTTGTGTTTGTGATTATGACCTAAAAATTTTTTCTCAGTATAAATAATTTGGGTTTTAAGAACTCCATCAAAAGAGAAAAACACAAACTTAGAAATAGGGAAGGTGAGAAACCTCAGTGGAGAATACTGACTATACGATGCAATTGCTCTGTGTGTGTTTTGGCGGGGAGGGTCTTAGACCTGTCTGCAAATGTGTTTTGTTAAAGCCAACGGAGAAAAGCAGGAGCCAAAACACACACACCTCTCATCCACAAATGCTTTAACTGTTGTCTTGTAAATCGTTTATTAAACCTATGAACACAGCTGTTCAGCAGTCCCCAAAAACAAGCGCATGGTCTATTTTGTCCTTAATTAAAAGACATCAATACATTAATAATTAACACAAAGATAACTTGTTTATTTTGTGAATAAGGTAATAAGCTATATTTAAAATAAAACAAACCAGTAAGTAAGGTTTTTTACATTAAAAATACTTGTATAACCCAAATGCCTAACAAACAGCAACGATGTACAGTACAGACAAAAAAGGGGTGTGCTGTGGGATTGGGAAAGGGGAATTAGGATACCCATTTACAAGACAAAAGCGGTCTAGGGAATGCACATCTCCGGGTTTGCCTTTGGTGTGTGTGTGTGTTTTTTAGGTGTAGGGGGCATTCTAAATTCAGTCTGTCTGAATCTTTTTAAACGCCTTTGTTGGAAAAAACATGTTTGAGAAAAAAGACAAAACTTAAAATCTTGATCATTTGCGTCCGTGCTATTTTTGCTTAAGTGACCCAAAAAAATTTTCTTAGTTTTCTTAGAACTTCATTAAACAAAACTTAGGGGGAGGATGTGAAAACTCAACGGGGAATGCTGACTCCTTATTACGGCTGTTAGATTGTGCTAAAATTTTTTTTGATCCGGGGGCAAAAGTGTTTGTGTTAAAGCCAGCTCAGACAAACCTGACGAATGCCCGGGGCGCACACACACACACACCCCATCTGAGAATGCTGTTTTCACATAAAGATGCGCTTTGGGTCTGCAGCGTACTTGTGACTGCATTCTCGTACAATGCTTGGAACTAAAGTGCCTTGCGTAATTTTCGTGGCATAACCGTCATTTTTGAGCATGCCCGTGCGGGTCAAACACAGGAACATATGTTGGTGTCAAAGAATAAAAACAAGTACACTTTTATTCTAACTATAAGTGAAAAAAAAAAAAACAAGTTACAGTAGCGGTTGATACGACAGGGTTGGTGCAATGCTAGAACTGCTGATTTCTGATCCGTCTATATAAATCATCACATTCTAATATTAACAATTCCCACACCCCTTCCTACATTCACTGACATGTGTACTTGTTGCAGTGTACCATTTTCTGTGCTATGGTTCCCATTACACTGAATGAGCACCTGACATTGTACTTTCTTCCCTGTTTAAATAAATTGAATAGGGGCTCCAAATAAATAGATTCGAAGCTATAGTGCCTCCAAATAAATCACATTTGATTTATAGCTGGCCTTTATGTGAAACAGCATTGTCAGATGGGGTGGGGGGATCGTGGAAGCCGACTGAGAAAAATGGAACTGAATTAAAAAAGCTAACCTTTACAATTTTCATGCATTTACACTGGCTCTTACAGACTGACTGAAATCAAATGTGTGTTTTATTCTAAAATAGTTAAGTACATGCAAATATTATTTGAAAAAGAACAGCGTCAGATCGGGTTTGAATCACGCTGGCAGCAAGGAATCAGCTTATTCATAGACGTTTGCGTACATGCAATATTATTTGAAACGAACAGCGCCAGATCGGCATATTGAACGATCTGGCTGTTCACCAAATAATATTGCATTATGCGATGATGTTTTTACATATATTGTCTCTTTCATTCATCTTGGGTTTGTAATCAGTGATTGTGTTTTTCCCCATCTTGCAGTTCGCACATGTTGCGATATGCTGTTTCTTTTTTACCCAGGATATGCAGAGGGAAGAATAGTACAGAGCAGTAAGTTCAGCGTATATGCAATCAGACAGACAGACAGGCAGAGAAGGCACTAGATATATAAATAAACAGGAAGGACTGTATAATAGATATATAAAAACAGCTAAGGGGATCGATATATAGATAGGTAGGAAGGAAAGGTACTATATGAAGGCAGACAGGGAAGCTCCATATAATAATATAATATAATGTTATAATTATAATAATAAAATATAATGTTAAAAACCGTAGTGCAACTCAAGAGCTAAATTGTTGGCGGTGTTGCGTGTTCTTGAGAACAAAGCGCCATCAGTGGTGGAACCAGGTAAATGAATAATAGAGCATGAATGGGCGTGTTTCTGTGAAATCTTGACACGCCTTCTGTCAGTAGAGGGAGGGGATACGGGCGTGCATAGGGCCGCCATTCAACGCCATTCACGGCCGCGGGTTTGACGTGGCTCCATCTTAAGTGCAGCATTTGACCCCTTGACCCATTTCTATTTTACTGAACAGGCTAGAAAATGATGTTGGGCTTACAGGCACTGTTCTCGCTTGGTTTAGTTCTTATTTATCAAATAGATTCCAATTTAAAATATGTGCTGACAGTAATCCATCCTTATGCACAGAAGTGAGATATGGTGTCCGCAGGGTCATTCTGGACTTTTTCTGTTCTCCCAAATTCATGCTTCCACTGGGATCTATCATTAGAAACATAATGTTAATTTTCACTCGTATGCAGATGACACAGTTATACCTTTATTTTAGATCAAATGGAGTTTCTCTGAGTTTCTTTAATTAGTTGTTTAGTGAATTAAAGGAGAGGGTGAATAGAACTACTTGTCCTTAACACAGATAAATCAGAGATGTTAATTGTTGAGGAATGCACTGATCCCTATTCTGTCATCATTTAACTAGTTGGAAATCACTTAATTTTATTGAATCAGCCCATTTTCTTGGAGTTATCACTCTAGCTGACATTTCAAGCTTTACAAAGCTGTCCCAAAACTATTCTTCCATCTTAAAAATGTTGGGAATTGGTGCTTTCTAATAACGGATTCTGAGAATTATCATGCATTTATTTCAAGTTGGATTACTACTGCTGCAGTGTTACTGGATGTTCAAACTGTTCTGTTGCCTAGAGGGACTGGGCAGTGTCATAGTCTGGAATCCCTGCAGATTGTATATTTTTTTTCTCCGGCCGTCTGGAGTTTTTTTTTTTGTTTGTTTTTGTTTTTCTGTCCACCTGGCCATCGGACATTACTCTTATTCTATGTTAATTAATGTTGACTTATTTTTATTTTCTTACTGTGTCTTTATTTTTCTATTCTTTATTATGTAAAGCACTTTGAGCTACACATTTTGTATGAAAATGTGCTATATATATAAATTGTTGTTTTTATACAGCCCCCAGTTAATCCAAAATGCTGCTGCAAATTATTACAAGAACAAGAAAATACGAACACATAACTCCAGTTCTTAAATCCTTACACTGGCTCCCTGTTAAGTTTAGGGCAGATTTCAAAATCCTCCTTTTAACATATAAAGCAGGGGTCTCGAACTCCAGTCCTGGAGCGCCGCAGTGGCTGCAGGTCTTCATTCTTACCATCTTCATTAGTGCTGATTACTTCTTTAGTAAGCTTGATTCAGTTAGTTAATATAAAATAGGTATTTCTTTTTCCTTAATTAGCAGCAGTGAGACACAAAACAGGCCGCCATATGACCAGCTCACCTGTGCCCATCACAAAATATGTGAAAATAAGAAAGTTGAAGGTCTCATCAGTAATGCTGATTTCGAGTCACCAAAGCTTTATGGCGTTCTTAGAAAAGTAGAAAAACAACAACTTTAGAAATGTGTGCTGTGGCAGAATGAGAGTAGCAACAAGCCATGGAATTAAATAACGGGTTTAATTAACAGATAGAATCAGCTTCTCATTAAGAAAGTGATTGGGTGAAATTGGTTGGAGTTTGAAGCCCCAATTTAGCTGGTGATCTTTTGGCTCGTTTCACATCTTATTTCTGTTCAGCTGTCATTTAATGAAGAAAGGAATCAATTCAGAGGACTGAATCCTTAAAACAGGGCTATTAAAATGAAGGGTAAAGGTGTTAATTAGCAGTGAAAACTGATTAGGAAAAGGGTTAGAATGAAAACCTGCAGCCATTGTGGCCCTCCAGGCCTGGAGTTGACACCCATGATATAAAGCATTAAATGGCCAAGCTTATGATTCCAGAATTAATAAAATAAAAATGGGAGGTTGAGCTTTCAGTTACAGGGCCCTAAACTGTGGAATGGGCTGCCTGCTACTATAAGAGATGCTCCTTCGGTCTCAGCTTTTAAATCCGGCTGAAGACTCACTACTTCAGTTTAACATATCCTAAGCTGAGCTGCTGATTAACTGTACAGACAGCATCTCTTTGTTAGTCATTAACACTAAAACATAAGTAATGTATTGATAGTTATAATTTGATACCCTCACCTATTCTGTTTCTCTTCTCGGACTCAAATGTGGCACTTGGTGCCAGCCCACTCCAAGTTGTTTTGCCTGTGTAAGGTAAAGTCATCCCTGATGGAGGATCGCAGGAATCGTGGGAATGAGGGGTCCTTTCATCAGATTAGCACTATTTCAGATGTGGTATAGCCAAATGGGGAGACAGCTTCATGGATAAGGTCTCAGGACTCTAAACAAATCAAATTATATTATGTGATATCATCTACTGTTAAATTCTACTCCATACATAAATTTTTATTTTTATACTGTATTGAGGATTTGTTCTGTTCTGTTCTGTGTATTGTACTGTATTGTATTGGCCCTTCTTTTTGACACCCTGCCAACCTACCTGGAAAGGGGTCTCTCTTTGAACTGCCTTTCCCAAGGTTTCTTCCATATTTTTTTCCTACAAAGGGTTTTTGGAGTTTTCTTGTCTTCTTAGAGTCAAGGCTGGGGGCTGTCAGAGGAAGGGCCTGTTAAAGCCTATTGCTGCACTTCTTGTGTGATTTTGGGCTATACAAAAATAAAGTATTGTAAATTGGCGAAAATATTGCAAAGTGGAGTAATGGTTGATAATCATTACACTTCTGTTTTATACAATTTTATCATTATATTAGGCACTGTAAGCTACCTGGCAGACCAGAGAGTTAAATATACAGGTACTAGAGATTTATTTTGGATTTAGAGCCACTCAAAGATAACATATTTAGCAGTTATGTGATATGACATTGATTTGATCTTCTTACAAAACATGAAATGAAACAACATATCTGCACATCTTTTTTCACTTGCACCGGACTTCATAAACTACCCTGCCCCCCCTCTTTCCTCTCATTCCCATGCAACTATGTCAGAATGAATGAATCAAGAAAATGAACACCACTGTTGTGTGGTAGCACTGCTTGTCTCACAATAAGGAGATCATGGGTTCACATCCTAGGTTCTGCCAGTATGGAGAGCACTTTGAGTTGTGAAAAGTTCTATGTAAAGTAAGAAAGTATTATTATTATTTATGTATTGACATGTGACGTATCATTGTGAAAAGTGTAAAAATTTTAAACCATTAAATGAAATTTTACTTCGAAAATGTTTAAAGGTAGTATATAAATAAGGTACTGCATTAGTATGTAATTATTTAGGTACATTAACTTTTTGTATTATTGTTTGTAATGTTAAAAAAAATTATGTGAAAGTGCCGCCTGACCAAAGCACTACCTGAAGTGTCTGCTTCATTGCTGGCCCTGGATGTTTCCTTATTTTTAACGTGTTAAACAGCCACATTATTCACAAAATTAACAAGTTAATTTTCCCAGGCCTAGCGAAGATATTTTAATTTTTACTGGAAAAGTGGGTCTACCATCCATCCATCCATTAAGCTAACCCAGGTCTCCAAACTGCGAGGCAGCAAGCGCTACCACTGTGCCACCGTGCGCCCAGTGGGTCTACCATTTAGGAAGAAATGGAATCATTGTGTGAGGTTGTGGCATCTGGATTAATGTCACTATTTGTTTTTTCCTGGCAGCATGTTTCATTACCTGCTTTATATATAAAGATAATCTAAATATAACGAAAAGCACACATTATGGCTTTTCACTAATATATACCACTTAACGAGTTCAACAGACCTCCTGCAAAAATGATACAGTCTTGGTACGGCTTTATGTATATGGTTGATGTTATCTGGCATTCAGAGTTTATTTTTTATCTTCCTGATTGCTTTTTTTCCAATCAACAGTTGGAATTCTGTTTCAGCCATCCATTTAGTAAGTGATTTAGGTGCCACAGCCTATTCCAAGCACATGCAAGCTGTGATGCCTGTGTAGGTGCAATGTTGTGCCTGTATCTTTCTTCTAAGTAAATTTACTGATATATCTATGTATTTGGTACTAAATCGCTGTGAAAGCTTTCACAGCAATAGCATCCTAGAAATGGTTTTGGCATGCAAACCAAGTGCAAAATAGTTTTTTATAATTGAAAGATTAGGGACAGAGATGACACATAAGTTGTCTGTATGCAGGTTTATCTATTTTTACCTATTTACTTTATTACTTTTGCCACTTATATGTATTTCTCATTTTCCTTTTGTGCATAGGGTATGTATAACAGCATTAGAGAGTGGGCTTTTGTTTTGTTGTCTGCCTGCTCACCATCCAATATTATGCCTTGGGAAAACTGAATAGCTGCTTGCTATGATGTAGAATGATGTTAGGCCTGAATGTATGTAATATGTTATATAAAATGATTTACATGTCCTAATCTAACAGTAGCTAATACTGCATATACTAGTAAATAAGGTAGCATGGACTTGCAGTAACTTTCTTCAGTTCATGAAAGTTTTGTTTTATCATCTATCCACATGTCCAATAATCCTTTTTCTGCCACTTATCTGGGTCCAAGTCACAGATATATTGCAAGTGCCACCACGGGTTAGAGCAGGCATCCCAGCCAGGAATGGGGAAGGTTCAATGCCGGATGAGAGAGAGTCAGTCAGGCATCTCGACCAAAGAAAGGAAAGGGTCATATCCAAACCAGATTTCCCAAGGGGATGGACGGACATCCCGGACAGAAGGGGCCTTCTTGCTTGGACGGTGAGACCCTGGTAAATAGACAGGCGTCCCGACTGGACATGGTTCCAGTATCTCCCTTGGATGGGAGAAAAGAAGAGGGGGACAAGGAAGGACTGTCTCTGAGGTGTGTTTATAACCCCAGGTGCTAGATGATAGTCCTCCATATCAGTACCGATTTGGGAACCTGCAGAGAATGCTGGGAAATGCAGTCCAGCAAAGCCACCCATGGGTGCAGTAAGAGTCGCTGCAGGAGATGTACTCCTATATATTGGATTTTCCCTGTGATCAGGAAGCACTTTCAATAGGCAAGAGCCCTGGCACCGGAAAGGGCTACTGGGTCTTCAATTAAATGGACCACATTTCCTTTCCCAAAGGGTTGTTGGAGCAAGGAGAAGCAAGGAGATTGTTGGAGAGATTACGTGTGCTTTTGCTTTGTTAAGTTTTTGAAGGTATTTTGGTTAATAAACAATCCATTATTTGAACCTTGGACATTTCCATCACTTATAGGGATACACCTGACAAACCCCAATAAGGGTAGGTAACCAATAATTATCAAATTGTGATTCAGACTTAAAAAATATCGTGATCTTCTCGGAAGACAATTTGACATCCTGAGACAAGGCGGTGAGACAAAAGAACACAGATGATTGATCGCATCTCCTTGGTGTACATTCAGCCCCCACCCCTTCACAAGCGTGAGCAGCAGAGACACGAAGTGGCAAAGGACAGTTGCTGTACAGGCTTTAAAATGACCGACGGCAATGAGACAAGCAGAACCCCGCAGCTCACCAGCAGCAGCGCAGCAAACAGGAAGCTGATCACACATCTCCGTAGCGTGTTTTCAGCGCCTAAATTCTAGCGAGCAGCATTATACATCCTCGAGAAGAGATTTAACCATGCCGGGATGGAAATAAAGGACAAAGAGCAGATGACAAAGTAGAGCGTTGTAAAGAATAAAAATGTTGTAGCGGTACACATACAGCAGGTTAGAGATAAAGGAAGCACAAAAAGGATTGGAAAAATGCATTAGTGCAAACAAACAGAAATTATTACTTGGTGAAATAATGGAACAGCGAAAAGAGATTGAATATATTGTTCAAATTTAAACTTTAAGTCAGAGACTTGTAGAATTCATGTTGTCACAGAGAATTAAAAAGATTCCAAAAGCGTTGGTGCAGTATGAAGTCCCATGAGATGGAGACTATTTTCAAACAAGACCATGGTCATCTAATCTCAGTCGTGTGAATACTTTTGTCAGACACACTTCCTATGCTCTCAGCTCTTATCGTTTTATTTATTAGAGGGAAAACGATATTCACTCATAGGTAGTTATACATTGCGTTGTCATGATTTAAGTCCAAACACGGAATCAAAATTCAATGCAATCTTGAAGAAATGGTAGTAAAAACAATATTTGGAATTAAAGTTTTAAAGAAAAAAGTGAAAATAATGCATATGTAACAATTCCCTAAAAAAATCTCTTTAATTTGTATACCCGGTAAAAAAACCGGGTTATCGAATAATATAATATATCTCAAAAGGTGTACCCAGAGCGTTCTCCCCCCTTTTTGTTGCGGGGGTTCTTTTTTTTTGGATGAAATTTTTCCAAGGAAAGTATTCATGTTGTATAACCTGGATGAATATTGTTGGTAACCAATAACAAGCATGATAAGTAACTTTAATATTCTTTCTCAGAAAAGATCAAGGTTGGGAAATTCTCATATGTTTAGATCTACTCAAAAAAGGGCATACAGCTTTTATACCCTTTGAAGGGGTGTGTCTCGACCTAAAAGAGTTTTTAAAAAAAAGGGTTACTCAGTTTTCTTGACTTAGAGAACTAAGATTTGCAATTCCATTTTGATAATGCAAAAAAAGAGCACCCTTCTATGGTTTTAAAAAAAATTTTTTTATACTTCTATATATTTCCCGTTTGGGGTCACAGATTTCCCAAGAACACAAAAAGGTCTTAGAAAAAAAGGATTTTATTCAGACACCCAAACACTAGCTTTTTTATGACGTCAGAGATGACAGTTCGCTAGGGGGAAGAGAAAAAAAGCAAACAATCAATTCCAAAACTGACGGCTCTGCAAGGGCAAAAATCGGGACCGAGCTTTTATTACGTTATAGTGCAAGGATAAGGAGCAATGTGTGTCATTTTTCGGGGTTTTTGGGGTTTTTCCCCGGGCGTCTCTGTTTGGGGTGCGATCACCCCTCAGCTCACAACCTCCCCCTCAGCTTTATTCACTTTCCCTGTGAATAAAAGTGACTCTCTTACTAGGTTTTTAGTCGTGATACCGTCGGGTTTGGCGTGTTCAAAACCCTTGGGGGGTGCTTTACTTGAAACTGGGTTTAAACCCAAAATCTCATTAGGCGAGAGTTTGTTCTTTCGCCTTTTTTTTAACCACTGGGTGGACATGATCAGTTCCCAAAAGTGAAGTTTGCCCCCACAAGTAATGGGCCTTCCAATTTAAATTGCCAAGCATTCTTTCTAAATTGTAGAATAATTCTTTCCCCTGGGAAGTAATTTCTTACTCAAATATGTGATTAGATTTTCTTCTCCATCAAAAATTTGTGACAGGACTCCCCCACACCAAATGCATTTGCGTCTGTTTGCAAGATTAAATCTTTTTGAAATCCGGGTTACTTAGAACCGGGTGAAGACAATTTTTTTTAAATCGTTGAAAAAAACGTTCGAATTTTCTGCCCCAAAGAGGGGTTGGTTTTTCTGCCTCTAGTAAGTTCTGAAAGAGGAGCAGCTCTTGTGCAAAATTTGGAATGAATTTTCTGTGAAACCCAAAGGGTCCCAGAAAAGCTACTTGTTTCTGTGTCTCAGGTCCGGGTAAACAAGCATTTCTTCTTTTTTCCCTTAATTGGGCCCTAAAAACCCTTCCCCATGAATAGCTTAAGTAATGAGTCTCGGACTGCCTTTTTACATTTCTTAGGGTTAGCATAAGGAGCCTGTCTCAAGCTTTCAGAGCGCGACCCTCTAAGTGTGCCAATCATTGCAAAAAACCCCGACACGTCAAGGATGCCCACATATTCAGAGTGGGGGGCGTGGGATCTGATCCTATCGCTGAAAAGTTAGGGTGCCCGTAAAGAAAGCGGGGTTTTTAAATTCATAGAGTCCGTCGGGGAGGTTCGTTCTCACAACTGCCCTCAAAAGGCACCTAATAGTCTTTATTGAGATCTGGCTGGAGATATGCTCGCCTGCCCAGTTTTCCAACAGTTCTGCCCCGGGGCATGGGTAACTAATTTAGAGACCTTATTAAAAGGTCTGAAATCAATACAGAACCGCCGAACCGTCTTGCTTTGGGACTATACGACTGGGCTGCCCCCGTACTTTTTTTTAAAAATTAAAAGTGTCCATCTTTTTACCTCTTGGCGCCGCTCCCTTCCCCGGTATCGGAGGGCCACATCATCCGAACATCAGGTTCTTGGTAATTTTATGGTTTGTAATGTTAGTCTTGCCTGGTAAATCTGAAAAGACATCAGTGTTCCGTTCTATCAAAAATAACAGTTCTGTCTTTTTGCTGTCAGTAGATCATTATCAATGGTAACATCGGTCTGAGAAAAAAACAGAGGAAATGTTAACCCCTTGTGGCCTGCCCTTCCTTCAAGAGGAATGTGTAAAATCTGGAATGGTTTCCCGACCCGGTATTCTAACCTTGTAATTTACGGACTCCGGGTCCTCAATAATGGCGGGGGCCCCGCTTTTAGCAAAATTTGTGTGGATCCGGGGGAAACCCGTACCAAAACACGATGCCCGGTTTGAACTCAGACTTTCCTATAAATAAAGGGGCTTCTGAGTTTCCTGTTCTGGGTTTTTGGTGTTCCACACAATGGGACACATAGAAATCCTTTTTCAAATTATGATCTGCAAAACTTGGAACAGCTACTCTGTTCCTATCCCTTTTCCCCACATACCACATCCCGGATGCCTTGACCCCCCGAATCCTCGAAGGGATCAAACCAGTGGGCCGTGTGAGGTTCGCACAGCATTAAAAAAAAAAGGTAGGAAAGTATTCCATGTTGGGGATCTGAGGGAACTCACCTGATCATCTGTTTCAATGTTTTTTTTTGCTTTTGGTTAAACCATTGGTTTTTGGGGTGGTAAACAGTAGTACTCAGTTTCTTAATAGCAAAACCAAATTGTTTCATCAGAAGTGAAAAGGGGTGCCCCGTCAGTTAAGATTTCTCAGGGATACAATCGTAAAAATTTCCCTAGTGCTTTGGCTACAGCCAAAGAGTTGGCCTTTTCAAAATCATTTCTGGATATGGGGTGTAATCAACCAACACCAGCAAATATTGGGGGCCCCTCCAGTTTGGTGGTCCCCAAAAATCAATCCCCAGCTGAAAAAAGGGGCCCAAAAGGGCAAGGGGGAGCCGGGGGGCATAAGCGGGCGATCTGGCAGTCTGGACATGAATACTGTTCAACATCTTTTCCATATTAAGCCAAAAATCGTTTGTCGGTCTCTAGTTTTTGGCACGGGTGCCCAAGAAATTTAATTTCCAGATGCAAAAAAGTTTCCCTATTTCTCCAGGTACCACCAGTTGTTCAATAAATTCCCCTCCAAATGATCGAGATCCTCTGAAAAGGCAACCGTCCTTTTCTATAAAGTTGGGGTTTCCCCCGTTACTCTTGTAATAAAAGTTTGGAGGCGAGCCTGTTTAAATGCATATTCTAATGGCTATCGTATTAAGCCACAAAATCTGATTGTTGTTTTCGGTTTGTGTTGGGGGGTTTTAATCTGGGAAGATGTGGGGGACCCCCCTTCTGGAAGATTTGGGGGGACCTCCTCCGCTAGCTGGAGGTGGGGTTAATAATTTAAATTGGGCTCTAGATTTTCCCCAGCCTACCAGTTTTGTCTTGGTTTTTTTTTCTTTCCCCCCCCACTAAGTTCATTAGTGGACTGGACTACTGGTCTCTTACATTTATTAATCAGTTTTGGAAAAAAAGGGATTTTTCCGTCCCCCATGAGTTTGGGCCGGGCACAATCCCAGCGAGACCAAACAAAAAAGTGGCCCCCATAAGTTAAAGGGAAGTAAAATTATAATCAAATCCCATGTACCGCATTTTTAATCTCACAGTCTCTAAGGCTTTTTATTAAGACAGTCTGTCTCCTCAAAAAGGGCACTTCCGGTCCCCAAAAAGCGGGTTTCTCTTCCCCAATTTTACGGGATCAACAAATTTTCCCTCGGATATGTAATGGGAGCAACAAATCTGCCAGTCCAATCTCTATTGGGCTGGAACCGCTTCCCCCGCCTAGCGAGCTGATCACAGGCATCTCGGTTGGGTCCCGTTTCGAAATATCCTCCGGCGTCCCTCCGGGGGCTCATGGTTCCCCCGGGCTTGTCGACCGCTGTTCCCCTGTCTCCCCAAAACCTCCCCTCTCGACTGGATTTCCCCGGGGGCCTACCTGACCCATTAGATTTTCAGGTCCCCGCGGATCCGGCGAGAATGTCCTGGGCGTTGTTCACAGGTTGGCCCGGAAATCCACCCCTCCTCCCGGGGGCTGTGAACCCTCAATGGGTTTGGGCAAACGTTTGATTTAATATCATATTCTAAAAAAAGTCTTGGGATCCATCTTTCAACCACTCCTGGTACCACTTTCACGCTTGGGTCACAGATTTGCAAGAGACACAGAAGGTCGTAGAAAAAGAAGGATTTTTTCGAACCCCAAACACATGAGCTTAAGCGTGCTCCCTGACAAGTCAGAGATGATAGTTCCACTAGGAGCAGAGAGAGATAAAAACAAACAATCAATTCCAAAACTGACAGGCTGCGCAAGAGCTTATAAGTCGGCGGAGTACGCTTGAGCTTGTATTACAGCGTTATAGTGCAAGGATAAGGAGCAATGTGTAGTCAGTGTTTCAGGGTTTGTGGTTTTCCAGGGCGTCTGTCTCTATTTGGGGTGCGATCAGCCCTCCAGCTCACAATATGTAAACATGGACACCTTGCTATAATTCCTAGAAATGTAACCCTTTGCTTTGTATATAAAAACTCCATTGACTAAGACAAGAAAGAAGCCATCTGTTTTATCAAAGGATTCAAAGAGAAATGACTGGGTCTCTAAATTACATTTGGTTGAAAGAAACAAAAGCAGCGTAACAACAACCCACATACTCTTAGTATCAGATAAAGTAGTCTTATTTAAATTTTTCTTCATCATTTAAAAAATTTCTAGAGGAAACATTATCACTTTTTGGTTTGTATGAACCTTCTCTTTACCTTTGATTTTCTGAAATACTCATTAATTCTTCCTGCAGAAGAAAACCACATTGACATACTGTATTATATATGCAACAAGCTGTTAATTTGTTTTATAAATATTGCTTTATCTTGCTGGTAGCAGGTTCTATTGTATATTTCAAAACAACACCAAAAAACATGTTTTCCCCAGGTTTTCAGTAATTCAATTACAGCTCTGTCTCTATGTTTACCTGCCTAGTTTCATCAGGATTTGCCACCCAGTATTTAACATCTGTTCTTTTGCTCTCTGTTTCCCCACAGGAATATTTACCCATTTTCATTTTGTCACTCTTTATACTTTTAACCATATTAGATGCAACACCCTATTTTATACTGTATAGTCTATATATGCAACATCCTTTCAATATCAGATATTTCAGCTACAATTTGAAAAAGGTAATTAAATGGGAGAGAAACCTTCTTAGCTTTTGAATAGATGAGTGCTCCCTGCCATTTCCCCAAAAAACTATTAATACAATGAATAAGAAGATTTGATCAAATATGGAATGTAGCATCATAATGGAGAAACACAGTATGGATTCTAGTGAATATAAGCCTGAATCTAAATCTGAAATGCTTTTTAAGACTGAAATAATCAGTTCTTGGTGACTTCTCCTGTATAATTTAAAAAGAACAGTGTCAGAGTTGCAGAATTATGAATATGCAGCTGTAAATGTAGGCAGACATTTACTATATTATTTTGATGATGATGATAATTGACCTTTACTTGTACTCATGTGGAAGTTTTGGCATTTTGCAGAAGCTCTTTAAATAAATAAATACATATTTATAATACATAATACAGTATATATATACACACACACTATGGTCTGAACACACACCTGAATGACTAAAAAAGAAGAATAGTTTAAAATGAAACAAAAGATAACTTCTGACTTGATAGTCACCGTCACAGTGAGGCATTATGCAGACATATTACTGTTGGTATAAAGGAGCCCCAGCAGTGTTTCTTGACACATTTCTGTTGAATGATTTGTTGCCTGGAAGTACTCAGTGTTAATGTATCAGAGAGAGGATGTGAAACTTTGTTCATAATGACACTCAGTTTTGTTTTAATTCTCTCCTTTGCTAGTACCTCATACGTTCATCATACTGCATCTCTTCAGGTACAGGCAAGCCACGATTGTGTATGACATTATGCAGCAATGCTTGCACAATATGACACACTTTCTGTGCAGTATAGAGCAGCACATTAATAGAGTGGAAATGCTTTCTATTTACATAAGCAAATTCATTCTCTGAAGGCACCTTTATAGCATAGCGTCGGTACCAAGTGCCACAACAGATCCTCTAGTTTTTACATGGCTCTTTGAAGTGATTTGCTATCTTTAAAAGGACTGCTTACCTTTTGCCGTACTAGCTGGAAAAAGCCCATGTGACTGTGCAGAGTTGCTGTTTTTATAGGCTTTCCTACTATGGAAGTTGCAATATCAGCTCATTCTTTTGGTGATTCATCCCTGGCCAGCACCGTTGCAATAGCAATGTGCGTGCAGCTGACCTCTCCAATTACATTTGGAAAACCGGACATTGCTGCGGAATTGCACTTTGATATTTCCCAGTTCAACCTCAGTGTAAGGAAAAATTGTAAATCTGGATGAAAAACGGCTAATATCATCTTATACAGATGCCATGACATGACACAGTGATGTTTGTGAAATACCAGATTGTTCAGAAAGTTCACATTGAAAAAGTCCTGTGGCTAAAAACCAGAGAGTGGAAGAGAACTTGTAAAAGACCAGGTGGAGCACAATTCCTCAAAATCTGCCGTTGTAAAGCAGGTGCCACAAAGCTCCAAGCAGATAACTCTTACAGATCAAAATGGACTCAGAAGCCAGTTGACATCTTATACATATAAAAGCAAAGCCCTCACTGACTCATCACTAATTCTGCCACTTTCCATATAGGTGGGAAGCTGAAATTTCGCATGCTCATTCCTTGCAGTGTACTTACAAAAATTATTTATGTTTCATGACCTATTGCAACACCCAAGAGGGGGAAATGGGTGTACTCCCTAAACTGTATATATAGATAGGGTATTTCACTATTTCTGCGACTTCTCATATATGTAGGAAGCCCAAATTTCCCATGCTCGTCCTTTACACTGTACTACAAAGCGTGCCGTGCCCCATACGAACTTTCGAAAATAACATCTTCTTTTTGGCGGTTCTCACCATTATGTCGTAGGAACTTTCGGAACTGATCTCTCCTTTTGGCAGTTTCATTCCTTATTTCCATTTACAGAGGATTTATTTCACAGCAGAGATGCACAAAGGCTGCCCCCGATCCCCCTTCCTTTTTCCGCATGGCCACTGTCCACGAACCTACCATGTGGATAGGTCCCTCATATATATATAATGATATCCTGCGCTCATGTGCCTCCTCACTCGCTTCCTTACTTTCCTCAGCTGTTCATTGTGCTCACTGCTACCTTCTTCTTTACTCCACCGCTTCAAGCCTGTTATTGTTTGCCTTGCTTCACGTCTTCCTGCTGGTGATTCCTGCCTTTTCATTTAGTTTCTTCACATTCTTAATCCTCCAGGCATGCCTCTGCATACTCTACTTTTGAAGGTCGTGCACCAATTATGTTACTACTAGACTTACAACCACCAAAACTTTGTAACGGCACCAGGCTTCAAATCAAATCTCTGCACAAGAACCTCATTGAGGCAATCTTCACTGGAACTGGCTCAGGGGAGACTGTATTTATTCCTCACATCCTTCTCATACCCTCTGATCTCCCATTCCAATTCAAACGCCTCCAGTTTCCAGTAAGGGTCTGCTTTGCTATTACAATAAATAAGTCACAGGGCCAGACTCTAAAAAAGGTTAGCATTGACTTAACACAAGATTGCTTCTCACATGGCCAACTATACATTGCATGCTCAAGAGTAAGCTCGGCAGACAGCTTGGTCATTTTACAGTCTAAGGGCAGAACTGCAAATGTTGTTTACAAAGAGATCCTTACATCCTAAAAATGTGCATTTCTTATACATAACATTTACAATCATAAGCTCTTTACAATCATCAAATTCACTGTCAATACTAAAATAAGCCTCTGATAATTACATTAACAATCATAGTACATTATTTTTAAAATATTTCCTTTTCTTTTTCATAACTTCTTTAACACACTACTTTTCCGCCGTGAAGCGTGGGTATTTTGCTAATCATCTACAAATGCGCAGTCTCTTCTAATTCTCCCATTTGCGATGTCTTTTGAAAATGCTAAATCTAAAATTGTAGTTGGAATAATGGGCAGTACCTGCACCATTACAGTATATTGTTACAGAATGACTGCAATCAAGTCCCTTTAATTTGTAAACTATATGCAGTTAATTTCAATATATTTGATAAAGCCCACATTATGGATGCAAATATAAAAAAAGACGGAAAGCGACACAGAAACAGCAGCGCTGCTTTAAAACTGAGTGCCACCCATTTGCAAAACCGGGCAGAAAAATGTGCGTGGCTTTATGCCAAGATTAGTTTTTATACATCTTGAAGTGAGTGTTGAAATGGGCATATCACATTTTTGTGCATACACACTGTTTATACATGATGCTTTTATATATCTCGAAGTGAGCACTGAAACAGGCATATGCAACATTGTTGTTATACATGATGGTCTTTTTTAGTGTTGGTTTAAGGATTTTTTTAACCATTTTACTTAGATGTGCTTTTTTTTAGCCATGCATTTTGAATTTTCACCTGAAGTGGATAATAATAAACCTAATCTCAGGTGTTGATTTTCACCTTTTAAGGGTCATATATTTTTCATGTCATGATTTTAGCTTGTCCATCACATCTTAACTCTGCTTTCTGCTTATAGCTGAATTTCAATTGTATATGTCTGACAATTACCTGAAGTCAGGCTTTCTGTCTATTTAGTATTCAAACAGGCTCGGTCATTGTGTATCTTAATGTGCTTTGCTTTAGAGCCTTCACTTAATGGCAGTATCTCTACTTTTCCGATACATACTACATTCTATAATTAAGATTTGCCCAACAGTTTTGCTTATGTTTATGTATTCAATCTGGAACTTGATCCCTGTATTGTTGAGTATATCTTAGCTGTTATGATTCAGTCATGTATATAAAATATGACCAAAACAAGTATTTTTTTTAGCTTCCTGCAACACTGATGTTATATTTATATAGTAGAAGTATTTAAACAAAATTGTGAGTGAGAGCAAAGCAGGGGTTGTAACTTTGAAACTTTTGAAAAACTTACTAATTGGGATTAGGTAAAGCACTCAAAACCAGGAACATGACCATGAGATATAACATTAAACAGAGTCAA
>NW_024385858.1:0-30185 GCF_016835505.1 Polypterus senegalus
GAATCCATCATGGCTGCCCCAAGGGACCACAATTCCCGACATGCAATAATTTGCAAACAGAAGAATTGGGATACTGGCCCAAGAATGCTGCCATCCCATTTGTTGGGGGAGCATGTGGTCTTGAGAGGCAATAACCCGCAGTCAATCCATTTCACTGGCCTCCCTGCCAGGTAAGGAACCATCACCAGCACAGCCGGTGTGCCAGTCCATTTGTGTCTTCTGTGACACATATGGGACATCTGTTGCTGGGAAAGTTTTATTTTTTCATATTTTTTTTCTTGGTTTATAATACAGTATTATGGTTACATAATCCTTGGCATCATTCTATAAAATGTATTTTTCTTGGGCACTTTCATTTTGTATGTCAAGTTACTATGATGCTGTGTGGTTACTAGGAAAATGATACACATGCCCTATGAACCATAAAGTCATGGTAGCCATATCATGTGAGACGGCCAGGCAGTTAAAGTAGTGTCTGAATTTTGATGTAAAATAAAGGAGATATTTAGTGAAGAAACATTTTTTGGGGAAATCTTCTGGTTGGAATTTCCGGTTTTGAATCTAGCCTGATTTCTCCTTTTACTATATAGCATGATCACTTAAATAGTTAAAACTCAGGGTACATTTGACTTCCCTTCTGTAACAGTCCTAACTCTCTACTACTTACTTAATAAATTTAGTTTGTCTGAACATTTAATTTAGCTTTAAACAGTCATGACCCTCTGCGGTTTATAACATGCCACAGCACTGTACTGCAAAACAGTGATTTAAAATATCTTACGTTTTTTGCCTGAATTTCATGAAATGGTGAAAAGTGTAAGCAGTAAATTGCCAGAGGTTTAAATTTAAAGTTTAGGTTAGAAAAAACTGAAAAAGGAAATATCAGAATATTACAAACGAGCCTTCATCAGGAAAAAATTAATAGGTTACAACCTACAGATGTTCTGTAGCAATTAAAGTAAATTAAGCCTTGCAAGTTGAAGCAAACAATTTGCACATGTGTCCCAGCCTCTGTTAACTACTTAAAAACCCTCTATTTGTCTTAAAGCAGAGCTGGAACAGACTGCTTTACTACACCCTCTGAAGTACTGCTTGGACAATATTCCAGTGAAAATGGCAAGAAAGTGGCAATTAACAAATGAAATGAGACAGAGCATTATTACCCTTAGAAATGCAGGCCTTTCATTTAGAAAAATGGCAAAAAAAAAAAAAATCAAAGTGCCAGCAAGTATGATGTCCTACACTATCCAAAGGCAACTGGAAACTGGAAGAAACTCTAATAGAAATAAATCTGACAGACCCAAAGTCAAAACCCAATCAGAAGACAAATTTCTGATGTTCCGCAACTTGCGTGATAGGAGCCTCACATCAGAACTTTGGTGTTGAAGCACATGCCAAAAAAGAAAAGCCTCCCTAATCTGTTTTATTCCAAAATGTGTGCTATATATAGACAGAAAAGGAAAATACATTAGTGACGGTTTTAAATAATAGCAATAATTAAAACAGGCAGACTTATAGCCATTATCCTGATATGTATTTTGGAAATAGTAAGTCATATAATATTGAGTTATTATTGGATTCAAATTAGAATTTACTAATTGTAAATCACTCTCGTTCTTTTGGTCTAAAACCTTAAACCTTGAAGCTCAGCAAACTGGAAAGAACTAGAAGTAGATACAATACTGTTCCTGTGAGAGATGCTCTGGATACAGGCCGCTTGGAAAGAAAACCTGTGGACAGACATAAAATATGTTGGAAAAATGACATCTTTTTGCTGGCCTGTGAGAAACTGACATTCTCTAGAAAGTGAAGGAGTGTGAAGGCTGTAGTTTCTGAGACTCAAAGAGTGTATTTCTGATACAGGTGCGAGCTACACTGGATTGCCATAAGGAACAGTCCTGTCTCCTATTCTCTTCAATTTGTAAACCGCAGGCTGTAAATATAACACCAGGTCATTTTACTTGCAGAAATTCTCAAATGATTCTGCACTTATGGGGTGCTTTTGTTTCTTGGTGCAGAAAGAATTGTCTACACCTTAACATCAGCAAAACCGAGGAACTGGTTATTGATGTTCACTGTATGAAGGGGCCCCTATGTCTGGTCCCTATTCAGGGAGAGGATGTGGAGATAGTGCACTCCTACAAGTACTTGGGGCTCCACATCAAACACTTTGGAATGGTATCGTAACACAGAAAATAAATATAAGGAAGGGCAGAGCAGGCTCTTTTTCCTTAGGAGACTGGGTTCTTTTAATTTGGAAAGTGACATCCTTCACATTTTCTACAACTCTGTGATGACCAGTGTGGATAGATCCAGAGATAAAATTTGAATCACGTGCCAAGAATTGCCAGTATGGACTTTGCAAGTTATCACCATTTCAATGTTGGTTTTGCACAATCCAAAGGCATATGTGTTATTGGAAATTGCCAATTTTGAATCAGGCCAGTAGGACTGAATATAAATCTATGTTCCCTCTAGGGTTTGAAATTAGCAAATTTATGAAACCGAACTGTGCATAAAAAAATTAAAACAAAATATTATTAATAAAACAAAACCAGGTGCTAATTGACAAATATAAAACTGACCACAAAACTGGCTGCAAGACTCCCAGATTGCTAATCAGTAATCAGTAAGTGTGCTCTTACAGTTTTGTACCTTTTAAGCCTTTTGATACAGTTTTTATTCACACTGCTCATCCTTGCTCATTCATCCACATGAACAACATCCAAACACCATGTTAGGAGCACCTGGGGCACAAACCCTGGCCTCCTTATGGTAAGGCAGCACCACTACTACTGCACAACCATTGTGAGAAATACTTATACTTGATTAAAAAAAATGGCTTTATGTGTTTGTACTGACATGATGCAAAGGTTCCAAGAGATTTACTAGTTGGAAGAGGTGGGGAGACATTTGAAAAAAAATGTTTTAATATGCCATCTACAATTACATATTGACAGTCTACAAAAAGTCAACCGAAATTCTTCCCTACCAATTACAGGACTGTTGCATATGCTGCGGAGAAGTCCAGATGAATGAGAATGAAGACTATTAAACCCAGAGATGAATAAAGTATTTTGCTATTAAAATAAATAACTCTTGCCACACAATTTCTAAAATTAATGAAAATATTGCAAAATTTGTTAAAATTCCAGACAGCTGATGAAAAAAAAATTATGGGATTGAATCTTTGGAGATTATCAGCAGCATTTAATTGAATGAAGAAATCGCGTTAGGACATTTTCATACATTACCAGTTGATGAAAGCACATATATATCTGTCAACAAATGCCTCAAATTGTACTTTAAATTTAGGCTTAAAATTTTATACATCAAACTGTTTGGCGGAATAGTGCATATGGTGCTTCTTCTATTGTTGTCAATCAAGCAGTTTTACACAAACCACAGCATTAACCTGTGGAAAATAGTGATATTTACACTGGAAAGTGCATCAGTGATTCTGGATAAATATGCTGCCCAGTATGAGTATCAGGGCACTTGTGAAGCATGGAAATAAGTGAAGATAATACCAGATATTACAACTCGTGAACAATATAAATATACATGTAATTGTTTTCACAGCCAACAATAAAAGAAAACTTCCGACTTAAGTCAAGTAGTTAGCCAGACATTTTGTGCAGCAAGCAGGAAAATTATGAGACACTGACAGAGTACTTTGAGGAAGAAAATTTGAATAATGCCCTAGGAATGTAGCAGATATGAACACTCTGGAAGGTGACATCACGTTTTCCATTTATATTCTAAAACAAAATAACTGGAGGCAGTGTTAATTGCTTAGTGATTCATTATCTTGTGTGCATATTAGAAATTATACAAGTACATACTATCTTGTGACTCATTAAACTATTTGAACCTTTAGATAATTCCGTTCTTTTAGTGATGTAAGCTATTTACTGACTAGTCGATATATTGGCCAAAAGAATAAGATTCCTGCATTCTGCACTGTATAAATCAGGTCAGGGCAAGTTGGGGAGTATGCACTAGTACAGCACATTGCCACACCCACCACATGACGAAACAGCTTGGGATGCTGGTTGGCAACCCCCCAGGTATACGCGTGGTCCAGTCCCACCTCCTGGAAAAAAAACATCCATCTGCTGCAACCAGGTGTTACATGGGCATCCTGTTGGCCTGGTCCAGCAGCTCGGGTCCTCAACATTAAAGATCCTGTGAGTTGGACCAACTTCAGGGAATAGCGCCAAATGGCTGTAGTATCGTAACTGACACTCCCTCACAATGCAGGTAATATGCCTTATTTGGGACTCCATGATCAACCACTATTTTGACACAAGGTCAAATCAGCAGTACCCAAGGATTCTCAGAAGAGACACAGTATCAAAGGAGTCCAGTCTTCATCTCAGGTCATTTGCTAGCGTCCATGTCTTGCAACCATATAGCAAAACAGGAAGCAGCAGGACTCTACAGACTTGGACCTTTGCCCTTTTGCAAAGATATCGGAAGCGCCATATACCCCGTTCCAGTGATCTCATGAATCCACCACTATGCTCTCCCAATCCGTCTACTGACTTCATAGGAAGAGTCACCAGAGACATGAATGTCACTGCTGAGGTAAGTAAACCTCTCGAAGGGGTCAACATTTTCTCAGCAGATACTACTGATGGCTGAGCCCAAGTGGTCACTAAAGGCCTGGATTTTGATTTTTATCCAGGACACTTTCAAGCCCAAACACTCAGACTCCTTGCTCAGTCTCTCAAAAGCCTCATTCAGAACCTCTCTGGACTCTGCAAAGATCATAGCATCATTGTCAAAGTCAAGATCAGTTAATCTCTCTTCACCAACAGATACCCCATGACCCTGCCCAACGCCAAGTCCATTCAAGCATTGAACAGAACAGGAGGAAGAACACACCTCTGAAGAACTTCAGGATCAAGTGTAAAAAAAATGCTGAGATTCTACCTCCAAAGCACTCACAGTACCAGTGTACAGGCCGGACATGATATCCAGCAACTTCAGAGGGATCCTGAGAAGTCTTAGGATGCCCCATAGGGCAGCTTGATGAAATGAGTCGATTATGAAAATCAGCAATGGCTGCAAAGAAACTCTGCCGATATTCACATTTGCACTTGGTGAGAACAATCAGTACCAGGATGTGGTTGCTGGTAGACTTCTTAATGCGTAAAACCAGACTGCTCCAGTTGCTGGTAGGTAAGCAGGTGATCACAGATTTTATTGAAGATGACCCTAGCAAGGATCTTACCCGGCACAGACAGCAGTGTTATTCCTTGTAGTTACCACAATCCAGGCAATCACCCTTCCCTTTCCAGATAGGAACGACAAGCCCAGTTTTCCAGTCAGTTGATATTAGGAGGACAGCCTTATCACCAACCTGGAGAAGTTTAACCTGGATACCACAGATTCCTGCAGCCATCCATACCCTCAGCTGGTTCACCACCTGTGCAATACCAGCGAGACTGGGTGGTTCACAGCTAATTAGAAGATCAACCGCAAGAACCGTGGACCCAGAGATGTCCAACATCCTAGCTGGAGGATCAGCTTTAAACAGCTGCTCAAAGTAACCAGCCAAGCAGGACACAACTGCAGTGTCATCCATATGGACTTATCCATTACCAGTCCTAACTGAGAATCTCAGAGGAACAAATTTGGATGAGCGTAATCCTGCAGTTCCTCAGTAAGCAAGACTTGTGCCACTTGCACACAGATTGTTCTAACAAATGCCTCCTTATCTGTCCTCAGAGCCCTTGCAGCTGTACTTCTCAATTCTCGGCGCAGACCAGAGTTGCCATCAAGCCGTGCACTGGGACTCCTGTCAATGATATCCAGGGTGCTGTGAGAGATGAAATACCTCCTTCCGAGAATACCGGCAACACCAACACAGCTCTCAGCAACCTTCAGGTTCTTGTTATGGAACTTCTCCAATATCATATTAGGATCAGCAGTCACACCCAAGTTCCTAACACAAACTGCATGCAAACGCATTAGAAACCACCTCATTTTGGAGTCTGGCCAGGTCCAGCCTCATTTGCCTACTAGGTGGTAGCCTCCTGGACCTAAGCTGGATGTTCAACAAGTCTGTGTTCATAATTCAGGAATCAAGGACTTCTGTAGACCCTGAAGTTCTATAGAAGCCTCCAGAGTCTGCCCATGAGGATGTGATCAATCACGTTAAACACATCACATGTATTGGAGTACCAAGTCCAATGATGCAGCTCAGGGCACTGGAACTAGGACCCAGTTATTCTTAGCTCCTAACCTTGTACAAAGTCAAAGAACATGGAGCCACCTTTACTATGGTCACCAGCCCTGTCAGTGCCAGCAGTCACATTGAAGTCACCCATGAACAGAGGAATGTCACCTCATGGGCACCCATCAACCACTGAGCATTGTTGCGAGTAAAATGTCTCCTTCATTAAGAAATCATCAACCGCAGTTAAAGCACACATTGAAACAACAGACAAGACACAGAGAGTGCCTTAGTCCGAGTGTCATAATTGTGACATTGGACACCATTGGAAGGAGCTGATCCACCACAGCAACAGCTACTCTGAGTATGACTGTCATCAGAGTGACCAGACCAATAAAAAGTGTACCCACCTTCAGAGATCTGGACATTCCCAGGTCTGTGTACCTCAGAGAGTGCCGCCACTGAAATGCTGAGTTATGAAATTCTTCAGACAGCAGAGGAAAGATGGTAATCATGCCAGAGAGACAAAATATTCCACATGCCTACCCAAATGGACTGCCTTAAAATGGGACCTGACAAGCCTGACTCCATTGGCTATCCAGTGGTTTCGACTCTTCCAGGGATAAGGCTTCCAAGGGCTTTCTTTCCACCATCTCCTTCATAATGCAAACAGCCTTCCTATGTGCGGCTGCAGCAGTGCTACTCCTGCAGAGAGCAGAAAGAATAAATCCCACTGTTTAACCTCAGAGTACTACCTGTATTATGCTGTGCTCTCTGTAGGAGCTAAATAAAACCCTCTTGAACCTTCACTGCTACGATGTGAAATCTCAGGTCTTCCATAATCACTGTTGACTACAGAAAGAACAAAGGCAATCACACTCCACTCCATATCAATGACTCCACAGTCCAGACAGTTAGCAGCTTCAGGCTCCTGAGTGTTCAGATCACTGACTGTCTTTCATGGTAAGTTAAAACCACCTGCATACTCAAAAAGTCTCAGCAAAGACTCTTTTTCCTGAGGTAACTTGACTGACCAGGATCAGAAATTCCTCCACAGGACTCTGTACAGCTTCTAAAATCTTTGGGGTTGACTTTTCACAACTTAATACCATCTACTCAACCATGTCTGATGACTCCCATCCAGGTCATGACTTATGATAAGCATTACTGAAGCCTCACCACACACTCCACCCACTTCGGGGATAGCCTCTTTCCCCAGGAAATAAGGTCAGTTAACCCCCAGTAACCTGATCCTACCTGCCCTACTTTGTACTGTACTCACCTGCTGGTTTATGTATATTTGTTCTATATGTTAATTTTTTTAAATTTGTATCATTATTACTATTTTTATTTAATATGCTGTTTATTTGTTAATACATTTATACATCACCATAATGCTTTAAAAAGAATTTCACCGTG
The DNA here is from genome assembly GCF_016835505.1 of Polypterus senegalus. Lineage (NCBI taxonomy): Eukaryota > Metazoa > Chordata > Cladistia > Polypteriformes > Polypteridae > Polypterus > Polypterus senegalus. The sequence goes on from NW_024385858.1 coordinate 7,604, forward strand.
CTCTTGAAGTGTATGTGACAATAAAGATCTTTAATCTTTATAATCTCAAATACCAAACAGCTCTGTTAGTTCGGAATAATATTTTAGAAGAGCTAGCTGAACTTTCTAAGCATTAGCAATGACACAGACTGACACCACTGGATGTACTTCATCTTGCATGTGGTAAATTGAGCACATTAAGAAAGCAGTATTTTGGTAACTATGTTTAAGAGACAAAGTTAAAGTTTTGTACAAAAAAGCCATCAAGAAAACACTGAAGTTGACATTAATTCTGTCTTAACTTATATAAACCTGCTGTAACTAGTTACAAACTTTGTTTATATGGTGACATTTCACTTGATCTTGCAACTGTGATGGATATTGGCAACTTTCTAGCATCCAATGTTGACTGTAAACAGCACTTCATGTTAATGAATTAGTCAAAAACAAAGCAATATATTCATATTATCATTGGATATGCTGAAAAAATGGAAAGAATGGAGGTATGGATGGCTCAAAGGTTTACACAGAATAAGCAAATGCCAAGGACAGGAAAGACAGAAAAAATAAATTATTTGTACACTGCACTGATCTAAAACTGGAAAATGAAAGACTAAAACAATACAATCATTTCCTATTTATTTACATTAAACCATATATATTTTGAAAAAAAAAAAAAAACTTTACACAAAATAAATTTAGTACGCACAATTTTTTGTCACTGGAAAAAATTGCACAACTTGAAGTAAGGATAACAGACAGTTAATCTGCACTTGTTTATCATTTAGTTTTCATTTAGCACAGAACTGAACTTGCGAAGTTCATGTGGAATTTACTTAATCTTGTTTTCCTTCTACCTACATTTCTTTATTAAATGCAGGAGCTGGTTTCTTAAATATTGTCCACAATCCAATAGTTCTAGGAGTCCCATGAAACATGAAGAATGTTATATCTCTGTAGTCCTTTTACCTAAATTTCCAATACTGTTAAAACTTACACTGAATTTTACACCCAAATCTATAAAATCCCCATGTTTATTACAAGAAGAGGATATCCCAACATCAAATACAAGTCATATCATGAGTTCTGTTTCTCTTGCAATAGTGCTCTTTTATTATTTTTTGGATCAATAAACATGTCAAGAGTTATACATAACCTATCAACCCCTGCTTCCCATTCTAGAATACGGAGTACCAGTACCCCTGTCAATTAAGGTTTCTCTCTTTGAAGTTTACTGCACGGTAACCTGTTTTTTTATTAATTTGATGGTGCCCTTGTCCCTAGCAACCTGTTGCTAGCCAACCACCCATCAAACTAAGGAAGAAAACTAAATATTGCAACAGATACCACATTACATTTTACTTTTTAAGATGTGCCAATGGGAACATCACAACATTGTATTTTAAATTTTAAGCTGTGCCACTTGCTTCCAATGTTATTATAACAAATGTGTATTTCTGCTAGTTGCATTATTTCATTTTTGGAATTCCACTTATTGCTAAAGGCATAATATAAAATAAACATTACTTGCTCTGATGACATAAGGCAACCATCTTCTCAAGTCGCTTTTCTGGACAGGGTTGCAGGCCAGCTGGAGCCTATCCCTGCAATCATAGGGTGCAAGGCAGGAACAACATTTAGACAGGACACCATTGTGATAATATTCACTAAGAAAGGACTATATAAAATAGATTAATGTTTAAAACATTTTCTCAAGAATATGGCAGATCATTATTGTTAATTTTGTAGGCTTTAAATAATTGATAACGAGGAACAGATAATGATATAACAAGTCAATTGAAAAATAAAAAAAGTTTTAAGATTTCAATTTGTGTTTTGACTTTCTTTCTTTCTCTTTCTTTCTTAGGGAAGTGGATTAATCATTTTTCTGATATTTATCTATATTTTGCACCATAATGGCTGAAAGCTCTGAATGTTTCAAGACTTACGTATATCATTATCTTCTTCCAGGAAGGCACAGAATGTGTAAACCAAGACACATTAATCAAGAGCAAAACAGAAAGTAACAGCTTGGGAAGTTGGCAGAACAAAAAAAAACACTACTCTTTAAAGAATAAAACTCAAGTCTGTGGGCTGCTCTGGGCATCCTGCAAGTTAAAAGAAAGTTCAGAAAGGCAATGCCAAAAGGTAAAGGGGTCATTGTCCTACAGTTACTTGAAATAAAGTACATTAGAATGCCTGGTTTAAGAAATATAATCTCTTGGTTTACTGAACATTTGCTAGTGGTCACAATATGTTAAATTTCAGTTTCTCTTTGTAAATTGTCTTTATTTTCTCTTTGAAAGACCCAATGACATAAAATTAATTTGTTTTCAAGCATATCTTGAATATCTTCTGGCTGTTTCATATGATTCTAAGGTGTTTGGAAATTTACATCTGCATTCTAGTTGTATAAAGTAAAAAGGCGAAATGTATAAATACACCGTAGTAACTGTAAAAATCCACATAAACCAATACTTTTCTGCTTTATATAGAAGCCATGATACCTTTTGGGCTTCCTGGTGACTTAGTTGTTAGCCTGATTTGCTTGAGTTCAAATTTCAGTCCAATCCCCTTTTTATAAATTCCTTGTCTCTTTGTGAACTTCATCCTGCTGTGTCAAGCTCATTTCACATCCCAAGACATAATGCTAGTTTATGGGTAACACAAAATTGATCCTGAATGGCTAAGTGCATTTATGTACTGTGTAATGGATTAATAATCGGTGCAGGGTTGATTTATGCCTTTGGTCTGATGCTTGTTGTGATTGCTGTTGGAGTAAATAAACTATGAAAATGGATGAATGGATACTATCAGTCTCATCAACTTCAAGGTCAGTTTAAATTAGGTGACATAATGATTGACTCAATAGCTTAGAAGGAAGTTGACTTGGGCTATAATATGTATTGTGAAATCAGCCAGAATACCCACATATTACAAGTCACTTGTAAGTCTTCAATTAAGAGAATAATATCTGACAATACAATCAGTGGTCTATGTGGAGCTTGATTTGACACCACTTTACATGTGGTATCAACAAGAACAAGAACAAAACTTGGAGAAGACATAGTCAAGGTCAGGCACAGGATCAAAAACCCTTGACAAGGCAATAATATAAACAAAAGATGCTAGTGAAAATTGATGTAGAGGCAAATTTCACAAAAGAAAAATATGTTTAGTTAACAAATAATTGTTAAAGTAGTGCTTAAGGAAGCAGTTAACAGGCCTTGGAGGACAGTTGAGTAATGAGGAGCCATGTTGACAGGCATAGTCATATATCTGCAGACGTCAGACTAAAACAAGGCTGTCAATTACACCGCAAGTGGGAAGAAGATCTGCATCCCTTTATCTTCTTGCCATATACACATAAAACACAACAACTGCTTTACATGTCTAACCATCGAAAATGGCCTCTAGTGAAATGGTTCTATGTTTAAGAATTTGGATTTTTAAATAATGCATGTTTTGAGGCGAGTAGCGAGTCCCTTACTGATCCTTGTTGATAATCATTTTAGCCTATGTGCTTTGATTTAGTACCACTGTATATAATATCAGTGAAATGTGGCCTCCTTCACAGATTTTAATAAATTTTGTACAGTGGAACCTTGGGTAATTTCCCTCATAGGACTGTATGTAAATACAATTAATCTGTTCCAGACCGTACAAGCTGTATGTAAATATACATTTTTTTAAGATTTTTAAGCACAAAAATAGTTAATTATACCATAGAATGCACAGTGCAATAGTAAACTAAATGTAAAAACATTGAATAACACTGAGAAAACCTTGAACAGAGAAAACTAACCTTGCAGTCTCTTTGAAAACAAGCCCAGTGCATTCTTTAACTGCCTTCTCGTGCTCTCGCTTGCTCTCTTGCGGCCGGCCAGCTCTAGGAAGAGTCCTGGTGGTTCTGAACTTCTTCCACTTATGGATGATGGAGGCCACTGTGCTCATTGGGACCTTCAAAGCAGCAGAAATTTTAACCTTCCCCAAATTTGTGCCTCGAGACAATCCTGTCTCAGAGGTCCACAGACAATTCCTTTGACTTCATGCTTGGTTTGTGATCTGACATGAACTGTCAACTGTGGGACCTTATATAGACATGTGTGTGCCTTTCCAAATCATGTCCAATCAACTGAATTTACAACAGGTGGACTCCAATTAAGCTGCAGAAACATTTCAAGGATGATCAGGGGAACAGGATGAACCTGAGCTCAATTTTGAGCTTCATGGCAAAGGCTGTGAATACTTATGTACATGTGCTTTCTCAATTTTTTTACTTTTAATAAATTTGCAAAAATCTCAAGTAAACTTTTTTCACGTTGTCATTATGGGTGTTATGTTTAGAATTCTGAGGAAAAAATGAATTTAATCCATTTTGGAATAAGGCTGTAACATAACAAAATGTGGAAAAAGTGATGTGCTGTGAATACTTTCTGGATGCACTGTATATCCTAACATTCTGTTAGCTTTCTTAATGTTTTCTGAACACTGTCGGGAAGTTGATAGCTTAGAGTTCACTATGACTCCTAAATCCTTCTCATAAGGTGTACTCTCGATTTTCCGACCACCCATTTTGTATTCAAACCTAACATTTTTACTTCCTATGTGTAATAATTTCCATTTACTGACATTAAATTTCATCTGCCACAAATCTGCCCAATTCTGTTTGCTATCCAAGTCCCTCTGTAGTGATATAACGGATTCCAAATTATCTGCTAATCCACCTATCTTGGTATCATCTGCAAACTTCACCAGATTGCTACTTATATTCCTATCTAAATCATTTATATATATTAAAAATAGCAGTGGCCCTAGCACTGACCCCTGTGGAACACCACTCTTAACATCGGCTAGTTCTGATGAGGTTCCTCACACCATCACCCTCCTTCCTGTGTCTGAGCCAATTCTGTACCCATCTAAAAACATCACCCTGAACTCCCACTTCTTTTAATTTGATGCCCAACCTCTCATGTGGCACCTTATCAAATGCCTTCTGAAAGTCCAGATAAATAATATCATAAGCTCCACTTTGATCGTATCCTTTTGTTGCCACCTCATAGTATTCCAGCATGTTAGTAAAACACGACCTCCCTCTTCTGAACCCATGCTCACTGTTCAGAATAACTCCTGTCCTTGCCAGATGTTGCTCAATCTTATCCTTAATAATTCCTTCCATTAATTTTCCTGTGATGCATGTTAAGCTTAGTTGCTTGGATCTGCCCCGTCACCCTTTTTATATAATGGGATGATATTTGCCAGTTTCCAGTCCTTCAGAATCTCTCCAGTGCGCAGTGACTTCCTAAAAATACAGTATGTGTATGTGTCAAGGGTTTATATATGTACTCATTAGCCTCTTTAAGAACACAAGGATAAATATTATCTGGTCCTGGTGATTTGTTTGATTTCATCTTATTTAATCTGAGCAGCACTTCTCCCTCTACAATTTTCAAATCCCTCAGTACCTCCTTAGTAGTTGCGTTTACCTCTGGCAGGTTATCCACTTGCTCACTTTTAAACACCTCAGAAAAATGTAAGTTTAGGGCATCCGCTATTTCACTGTCTGTATCTTTTAATTATCTTTTACTATTCCTGATGCACTTGACCTCCTCCTTGACTGTTCTTTTACTACTAAAATACTGAAAGAATCTCTTGGGGTCTTCTTTCGCCTTTTCTGCTATATTCCCCTCCAATTGTCTTTTAGCCTCCCTGATATCTTTCTTAATGGTTGCCCTCATGTTCTCATATACTCTACGATTCACTTTGCAGTCATTAGTCTTATATGCCTTATAAAGCAGTTTTTTGCTTTGCAACTTCTTTTTTAAATCTTTATTAATCCACCGTGGAGTTTTTTTTAGCTTCCTTTTAATTCCAAATTTAGGTATGTATCTATCTGTCCTGCATTACATGTAAAACATTTTTAAACGTGTTCCACTGCTCCTTAACTGTCTCCACACTTAAAAGCTTATCCCAGTCTATCCTACTTAGACTTTGTCACATCTGCTCAAAATTAGCCTTACCAAAGTTCAACTTCACAATTTTAGTCTTTGCATCTGTACTCTTACAAAATACTGAGAATTGTATTATATTATGGTCACTTGACCCTAGTGGTTCAATCACCTCTACACCCTCAATTCTATCCTGATTATTACAGAATACTAAATCCAGACAGGCTTCACCCCGTGTTGGTGCTTTAACATGCTGTGTTAAAAAACAGTCACTGATTACTTCTAAAAACTCCTGCTCTTGTGCTCCTCCATCTGCAAGGTTATCCCAGTTAATATTTGGATAATTAAAGTCCCCCATGACTATAATATCTCCCTGTAAACTTGCCTTTTTGATATTACTAAAAAGATGTGTGTTGAAATTACTGTCTGAATTGGGTGGTCTATAATACACTCCTAAAATAAGACCTGTTTCCCTAATATTTTCCAGGCGAAGCCACATGTCCTCGCTAAGATGGGGCTCATCATCCAACATGAAAAGGTCTTACATTTAAATCCTGTTTGGCATAAACAGCAACCCCACCTCCTTTTCTGTTCTGTCTATCCTTCCTTAAAAATTTGTATCTCTCTATGTTACACTCATCCCCATCTTTGTTATTTAGCCAGGTTTCCATTATTGCTATAATATCATAATTATGCTCTGCTACATACAACTCCAACTCACTTACCTTATTTTTGATACATCTAGCATTAAGGCAAGTATTTTTAATGTGTTACTCCTTCTACATTTATGTTTGCTTAGAATTTACATTACTATGCATTAGTAACCTCACTTCTGGGAAGAGTTTTCTTTTTATAATTTAGTATTTAATTTGCACCACAATGGGACGCCAGAGTGCCTCAAACCACAGACACAGTAAAGCACCACAAGTTATTAGGATAAAGCTGGACCCGGTAATTCTTCTGGTGCCACTCCCATGTATTCTAGGAAGCACCTCTGCTCCATAAAGAAAGTCAAGAGATCCTCTCCTGACAGCATGCTTTATTGACACCCAGGGACCCCAACATGGCTGCATTCCAACTCCCAAGCAACCCTGTGGCCCCTGAGTGGTGGTTGCTGGCTCCTTTTATAGTTCACCCAGAAGTGCTCCAGGTGCTTGATCCCCGAGTTCCGGCTGCACTTCTGGGTGTGAAGAATATGTTGGTCATATGGGCTCAGGAGTCCCAAACACAGCGGCCCCTGGAGGTGCCTTTCGGGACCCAACAGGGCTGCACCCAACTCCAATTCCCAGGATGCACTGCGGGAACCCGAGGCCCTGGTGGCCATCTAGCATCCAAGGGGAGGTATTGCAGTGTCCAGGGCTGCTCCCCCTGAATATCATATGCAGGGGCATCCCGACTGGGTATGGACGTCAGCTGCCCGTCACTATATATATATATATATATATATATATATATATATATATATATATATATATATATATATATATATATATATATATATATATATATATATATATATATATATATATATATATATATAGTAAAATACCAAGGCCACAGGAGAAGTAGTGTGTTAAAGAAGCAATGAAAAGAAAAGGAAACATTTTGAAAATAACGTAACATGATTGTCAATGTAATTGCTTTGTCACTGTTGTGAGTGATGAGTGTTGTTGTCATATATATATATATATATATATATATATATATATATATATATATATATATATATTTACACACACATAAACATATATATATACATATCTATACATATACACATATATACATACATATATATATCTACATATATACACATACATATACACACACACATAAATACATACACACATACATATATACATACACACAAATACATATATATATACATACATACACACACACACATATACATATACATACATATCTACATATATACACACACAGCTATTTCGTATCAGTGCAATACGCTGCTTGTTAAAACGGATGACTCCCGCTCTTACGTGCAAGTCTGCGTGGATATTATGAACTATCGTATTTGTTCAAGTTCTATTTAAATTTTAAATAGAAGGAATTTTTATTTAGTCGACAGAAATATCTTTGGTAGGAATGGTAAAAACAGACAGGAATATTATTCGTGAATAAATCAACTCAAACCTTAAACAACTTATAATATTTTGCTCTCCATAAAAATATATCCTGTCTAAATTATACAAGTTAGAAATAAAGTAAACGTTAAAAGAACAAACATTCAAATTTCTTTACTCTTATGTAATTTTATATAAAAATAAACTTAGATTTTAAATATCCCAAAGATTTTGCTCTCCATAAAAATATATCCTGTCAAAATTATACAAATTCAAATATGAACATGCTGCATAACAAAACCTGGAAATATAAATAAAATGTGTTCCTTTCAGCAATAACAAATCAAATCATTCAGTTGTCTTTGCTCATATGTCATTTTAGAGCTGGACGCCTGGCAACAGGTTCGTTTCTGTTTGGTGTGAGGTTCTGTGTTGTGGAGATTCTCAGGATGGATTGCAGGTGCTCATCAGTGAGGCGACTCCTGTGTGCTGTTTTGTTAGTCTTTATCACTGAGAAGAGCTTCTCACACACATATGTGCTACCAAACATGCACAAGGTTCGAGCCGCATGTAGACGGACTTTTTTTGTTCTTCAAAGTCACCAAAGCGCCGTGCAAACTCAGTGCGCAGTGCGCTGTTTATCAGCAAAGTGCGTATTTGGGAACACCGTAGTGACGACTTGGTTTAACATTACTTGGCAACAGGGAAAGTGGGGCAAGGTGAACTGGTGCATTTGTGTCTCCCATAAAAGCAGCTTCACTTGAAATCACTTTGTGATTGTGCACGGGTTAAAACGTCCGCTGAAGTGTCAGATTCTTATTTAATTATGCTGTTTTCTGTATCTTCTGAATTGCATTCAGGTTACCCTGATGTTTTGTCTCGTAGTGCCGTCTTAGATTAAATTCTATAATTACAGCCACATTAGCTCCACAAATGAGACACACGGGTTCAGTAAACATATACTCAGCCTCCCATCGGTTTATAAAGGCTCTATGTTCAGAATCACCTTTTCTCTTCAGCATCGTGTGAGCTAGCTTCGCAATAACTTGCAGCATCATAAGGTAGACTTGATTAACGCGGTAAGTGTTCGGCAAGGCAGCTGAAGCGCTGCATTATGGGATCTGTAGTTTATTGTGTTACCAGCGCTTCATATACCCGGGCTTTAATAACAATAATACAGTATATAAAATGATCTCGCGGGCCGGATATAATTACACGCCGGGCCGGATGTGGCCCGCTGCCCTTGAGTTTGACACATATGGACTAAATAGAACTTGAAAAGATATATTTTTTCAAATGTGATCGCGCAATTCAGATAGAGTTGACGCGCACTACAGCCTGCATGCCTCAATTATGGAGGAATATTTCGGACAAAATGAAATAAATAAATAAATGCGTAAATAAATAAAAGTACTGTGAAATGTGAGCATAAATAAATAAATGTGTCATGAAATGAGAGCCTTAATAAATAAATATGTCATGAAATGAGAGCATAAATAAATAAATGTGTCACGAAATATGTTTTTCGTTGCTTATTTATTTATTTCATTTTGTCCGTAACATTCCTGCAAACCGTCATGAAATACGGCTTGAAATAAAACTGTCACTTTCGCTCGTCAAAGTTGAGAGGGTGGGCTCTAACACGCCCTCTAGTTACTGATTGGTGAATCGATAGCACAAGAATGAATTAGAAAAATGCTTACTACTGCCGATGAAATGGATTCTGCCGAAGATATTACGTATTTTAGAGAGAGAATTGAAGATTTATCGGAAGAAATGACAATGTTGGCGGCCCTTTTAGACTCCGATGTAGATTAAACTATTTTTGAAATTATCGAAGAACAGGTGGAGCGGACTCTACTACACTCCAGTTCAGGTGACGCAGTTCCCTGCTCTGGACGTCCATCCTTTGACATTCCAGCTGAGTCAATAGAACACTTTCTGTTATGCGGTTTAAAAGTACGACAGATTGCAGATCTATATGGTGTATCGGAGAAGACGATCACAAGGCGAATGAGCCAGTTTTATACACGGTAAGCTGTAACGGCTGTATTAGTTTAGGTACTTTGACATGGAATGCCCAAAGCAGCTCCAACTAATATTTATTGACTCAGCTGGAATGTCAAAGGATGGACGTCCAGAGCAGGGAACTGCGTCACCTGAACTGGAGTGCAGTAGAGTCCGTTCCACCTGTTCTTTGATAATTTCAAAAACAGTTTCATCTACATCGGAGTCTAAAAGGGCCGCCAACATTGTCATTTCTTCCGATAAATCTTCAATTCTCTCTCTGAAATACGTAATATCTTCGGCAGAATCCATTTCATCGGCAGTAGTAAGCATTTTTCTAATTCATTCTTGTGCTGTCGATTCACCAATCAGAAACTAGATGGCGCGTTAGAGCCCACCCTCTCAACTTTGACGAGTGAAGGTGACAGTTTTATTTCAAGCCGTATTTCATGACGGTTTGCAGGAATGTTACGGACAAAATGAAATAAATAAATAAGCAACGAAAAACATATTTCGTGACACATTTATTTATTTATGCTATCATTTCACGATACATTTATTTATTAAGGCTTCATTTCATGATACATTTATTTATTTATGCTCACATTTCACAGTACTTTTATTTATTTACGCATTTATTTATTTATTTCATTTTGTCTGAAATATTCCTCCATATTCCCTCCCCTCGCTCTTACTTTTTTACCGTTCATCTAATGAATACACTGAGTATGGCTTTATCAAAACAATCATTGATGGCGAATAAAGTATCCATTATTCGAGTATGTAGATCGGGATATATATATATATACATATAAATATATATATACCCGCGTATCGCAGCGGAGAAGTAGTGTGTTAAAAAAGCTAGAAAAAGAAAAGGAACATTTTAAAAATAACGTAACATGACTGTCAATATACAGTATTTGTTTTGTGAGTGTTACTGAGTGTTGCTGTCATCAAGGATTTGATTATCATTATTTCTTTCAATTAGGTTCGTATTTGTAGGATGTGTTGTGTTCAAGTTACATTCTGTGTTTGTCAATCGTTGTAAAGATGACAGGTTTCATTCATCGATTCGTTTCTTACTGCATCAATAAACAGCTCGTCTTCTTCTTTATCTGAGACCTGACACACTGCATGCACGGGTTTTTTTACACTGTCTTCCTTTAGCGGGACATTGACTTTTCCAACGTGTGCTTTGTTTCCGCAGTAGTTGGATTTATGAATATGCTTATATGTATCAGGCGCTTCATATTTTTTGCTGCCTTTTCAATTGTGTACCGGTCTTTGTTCAGCTCTTTGGAACTGTTGCTTTTATCTGTGCACTGCGCCAGTTCACGTGAGCCGCTTCGGTGTACATGCATCGAAGGTTCCCAGCTGTGCTGGTGCCATGTCGCTATGTCCATGGCTGTATTTAATGTTACCTTAGTCCTGGCACTTAAAACTTTCTCTCGCAGTTTCGCTGAGTTTGTGTCAAACACCACCCTGACCATCTCATCTTCCTCTCCATAAGCACAGTCCTTCACCCGTGAATATTTAGTGGCAGTTTGCCATTGGATTGCCGCTGACGGACGGCCTTATATGAGCAGGCACTAAATTACAAACGCCAGCGGCAGCCTGTCTATGAACTTAATTTAAAGTGTAGGTTTACATCGTGCTTTGTTTCAAGTAGCAGAACTCATGAATATGGTTGTATATGTCACTCGCCGCTTCTTATTGTTTCGCTGCCTTCTCAATTATATAATGCATGTTTTCTTCAGCGCTTTTTTGAGGTCTTCCTGGTTTTGAATGTACTGCGTGATTACGTGAGGCGTGATGATGTCACACGAAACTCCGCCCACGGCGTTGAAGCTCATCTCCATTACAGTAAATGGAGAAAACTGCTTCCAGTTATGACCATTACGCGTAGAATTTCGATATAAAACCTGCCCAACTTTTGTAAGGAAGCTGTAAGGAATGAACCTGCCAAATTTCAGCCTTCCACCCACACGGGAAGTTGGAGAATTAGTGATGAGTCAGTGAGTGAGTGAGTGAGTGAGTGAGGGCTTTGCCTTTTATTAGTATAGACTAGCAAAATACCCGCGCTTCGCAGCGAGAAGTAGTGTGTTAAAGAAGCAATGAAAAGAAAAGGAAACATTTTGAAAATAACGTAACCTGATTGTCAATATAATTGTTTTGTCACTGTTGTGAGTGATGAGTGTTGTTGTCATATATATATATATATATATATATTGTCACAAGAACGAGACATGGACAGATAAAGAGTTGGGGCAGCCACCCGTATATTGTGGTATCCTGGCTGCAAAGTCGTTTTCGTGTAGAAATACAGAGCACTGAAGTGCATACAACCGAGTCCAAAACAAGACTGAGGAAACAAAGGAAAGGGGCAGGTTTTAAAGGGGAGACAGGAAGTGAGGTCGTATGGATCTGGCACGTGGTCTTCCACCATTGGCTCAGAGCGGAGGTGACATCAGAGGGACTGGAGCTGGTGTGGCCGAGTTCCATTGGCTCAGTCCCGAAGTGATGTCAGGAGATCCAGGTGAAATCCCCGGGATGGTCTACAGGCAAAGGAGAAAAGAGTCAGTGCACTCTGCCACACCCGGCATGCCTCGAACTGCCTTCACTCAAGCCCTTTAGCTGCCTCCCATGCGCACGTGTGTGACAAGGCCCCCTTAGCCCAGACCCCGGGTCGGGCGACTAACCGAGAGGTCGTGAACCCGAGAAAGGGCATCAGCGTTGGCGTGGAGCGCCCGACGATGAACGAGCAAAACTTGTACGGCTGCAGGGCAAGAAACCACCGGGTGACCCGCGGATTCGACTCCTTGTGGAGGGCCATCCACTGTAGGGGTGCATGGTCCGTGACAAGGGTGAATTCCGCCCAACAGGTAGTACCTCAGCTGAGTAATCGCCCATTTAATCGCCAGAGCCTCCCTCTCCACCGCAGCATACCTGGTCTCCGGTCCAACAGTTTCCGCTCAGGAACATGATGGGGTGCTCCACACCATCGACGCTTTGGCTCAGCACGGCCCAGGCCTGTGTCCGGCGTCCGCCTGGAGGATGAAAGGCAAAGAAAAGTTAGGTGCCATCAAAACAGGTGTGGACGTAAGGGCCTGCTTTAAGTCACCAAATGCAGCCTGTTTTTCAGTCCATGCCACAATGTTCGGGCCCTCTTCTTTGTTAAATCAGTCAAGGCGCCGCTCTCTCCAAAACCGAGGTACAAACCGGCGGTAGTACCCGCTAACCGAAAGGCTTGGACCTGCCGCTTGGTTCATGGACGGGCCATTTCAGAATGGCATCAATTTTGGAGCACTGTGGCCTTACGGTACCCGACCCACCAGGTAGCCTAAATATTTGGCCTCGCTTAATCCAAGAAGCATTTCCTGGGATTAATCCGAGCCCGCCTCACCAAGTGTCCGTAATACCGCTTGGACATGCTGTAGGTGTTCCTTCCATGTGCTGGAATAGATGACCACGCCATCCAGGTAGGCAGCACTGTATGAGTTATGAGGCCGAAGCACTTTGTCCACCAGACGCTGAAAGGTTGCTGGAGCCCGTGTAACCCAAATGGAAGGACACGATACTGCCAGTGTCCGCTAGGGGTACTAAACGCGTTTTACCTTCGGAGTCCGTTAAAGGAACCTGCCAGTACCCTTTGTCATGTCAAGTGTGGTCAGGTATTGAGCCTGTCCAAGCCTCTCGAGGAGGTCGCCCCGCGTGGCATTGGATAAGCATCAAATTGGGAGACTTGATTAAGCCGACGGAAGTCATTGCAGAACCTCCAACTTCCGCCAGGCTTACCGACGAGCACAATGGGGCTGGACCAGGGACTATAACTTTCCTCAATCACACCTAGCTCCAGCATGCGCTTGATCTCAAGCTCCACTTCAGCCTTTTTTGCCTCGGGAAGACGATACGGGCGTTCTCGGACAACAACCCCAGGCTCTGTCACGATGTTGTGCTCAATCAGAGAGGTCCTTCCGGGTTCTCACTGACTACCTCCCAACGGTCCGGATAACTGTTTCCAGCTCCTGCCGCTGTCTGGGACTTAAGTCCGTGCGGGTTAAGGTCGTGTGTGTGAGCGAAGAGTGAGCGGGCTGGCCGGAGGAGGGATCGGGGTCCCTGTCCTTCCACGGTTTCAGCAGGTTCACATGATAAACCGCTCCTTTGGCCGACGATTGGGTTGACTCACCAAATAGTCGACCAGTCCCTTCCTCTCCTTAACCAGAGGGGCCCTGCCAGTGGGCAAGCAATTTAGAGTGGGAGGTAGGCACTAGGACCATGACCCGATCTCCCGGGCGGAACTCCCGAAGAGACGTGCAGCGGTTGTAGTACCGGCCCTGTGCTGCTTGAGCCTCCTCCATGTGACTTTTAAGGACAGGCGAATCTTTCCAAATCTATCGCAGAAACTGCGCGATATACTCCAGTATGTTTGTGGAGGGAAGAGCCTCTTCTTCCCAGCCTTCTTTCAAAATATCTAATATGCCCCGAGGTTGTCGCCCTACAGTAGTTCAAAGGGGAGAACCCGTGGAGGCTTGTGGGACTTCCGATAGGCAAAAGGACGAGGGGAGGAGCTGATCCCAGTTCCTTCCATCCTCGCTGACCACCTTACGCAGCATTTGCTTGAGAGTTTGATTAAACCTCTCTACTAATCCGTCGGTTTGAGGATGATACACCGAGGTCTTTAAATGCTTTATTTTCAGTAATCTGGCAGTCTCCTTGAACGTTTCCGAGGTGAAGGGGTCCCCTGGTCTGTCAAGACTTCTTTGGGGATCCCCACGCGAATACCCCTAGTAATTCCCGCGATGGCTTTAGAGGTAGCTGAGCGCAACGGAACAGCTTCGGGTATCGTGTAGCGTAATCCACGAGGACTAAAATGTACTTGTGTCCTCGGGCTGAGGGCTCCAGGGTCCCACCAGGTCGACCCGATTCTGTGGAAGGGAACGCCAATCAGTGGAATAGGAACAGAGGAGCACGGTCCCTCCTAGGAATTTGTCGCAGTTGACACTCCGGGCAGGAAGCAAAAGCGGCGAACCTCCTCATTAATTCCTGGCCAGTAGAAACGGAGCTTGATCCGCTCCAGAGTTTTTTCGGTGCCCAGGTGGCCACCTAGGAGGTGGGGTGTGCTAGCTCGCAGACCTGCCGCCGGAAGGTACGCTGCACCAGCAGCAGCCTCGTCTCCTGCCCGTCATGCATTGCTACACGGTAAAGGAGGTCATTATCTAGCACAAAGTAGGGGCCCTGTGGCATCGACTGATTAGTGCGCTGGCCATTGACAAGGACCACTGCATTTTTTACAAACTTCAGGGAGTCATCATTCCATTGCTCCCTTCTAAAAGAAGCCGGCGTTTCTTTAAATTGGAACCGCAACACGGAGAGAGGGTCAGCGCCGACCTCAATGGGCGTGGTTTCTTTCCCGCTCCGCGCGCGTTGGTGGATGACGTGTTAGCCCGCGACGGCCCGGGAGTTGCCACGTCAGTCAGGGCGACCGCTTCTCTCTCTGCCGGCTGATTACACGGCGTGGAGGCAGCTTGAGACGGGTTATCTCCGTCCA
The DNA here is from genome assembly GCF_016835505.1 of Polypterus senegalus. NCBI lineage: Eukaryota > Metazoa > Chordata > Cladistia > Polypteriformes > Polypteridae > Polypterus > Polypterus senegalus. Next base: position 23,170 of record NW_024385858.1, read on the forward strand.
TAACGAGGCCCAAATTAACCCCGGAGTGGTATGTGTCTCACCGCTTTTGATTTTAGACCAGTCCGCCCTAGTATCACCGGGTGTGGAGGATCAGGTAGGACGCTACGGTGAGTTTACTGAACTGACCCTCCGTAACTGATGACACAGCGGCGGACCTGTACCAGCGGATGTCTCCGTGGACACAGGTTATACCGGTCTTAAATTTTAGCCACTGTTGCGGTTGCACAAAGCGGCGGGCAACAATGGAAATGTTGCTGCGGAGTCGAACAAACCTGTGGTCTTGTGTCCGTTGGCGATCACCACGCCAGTATGTGGGACCGCCAGCGGATTAGCAGAGCACACCAACCCTCCTCGCCCTCCACCTGCATTCCTCCTTGCCCCAAGCGGTTTGCGCCAGCGGCCGCGGCGCTGCTGAGCTCGGATTGTACAGGGAGGGGCTAGGTCTTGGAACATACCCGGCTGGGTTTGACATGAGGACGGTTCTGCTCCCCAGAGTGTGAGGCCGCCCTCTGCGTCTCCATAAGCTCTATGAGCTCAGACATGTTCTTAAACGCTGCGCCCAAACCGGCTGGGTGAAGCCACGGGGAAGCGCTTCCAGGAGCAGATAGCAAGCTACCTGCTCTATTATTTGGTAGGGCGTGTTTTCAAATGGCCGTAGCCAATGCCCTACCATTGCCCATAAGGACCAGGCTTGTCTGTTGGTGGCGCTCAGGGTCCAACCTCCATTTTTATTTTATTCACCTGCCAGTCTGGGGCACCCCTAGGTGGTAAATGGGGCTTTGGTTTCGCAGGGAGGCAGGCACTCTCCCCAAGAGAGCATACTGAGTCCCTTTGCCTCCCTCCAGGGCAGCCCAATTCTGTGAGCCCCACCCGCACACTCCCTGGCCTCTCCAGATGGCCTAGTTATGAGTGCTGGGAGCGGAGCCCGCACCGGGTCACGCCGGACCGCGGGCACCCTCCCGCCTGAAGACTCGGCCCGATGCGCTCCCACCTGGGTATATTGCAGGTCCTGTCCCCTTCTCTTCTGGGACTTCTCCATCCTGCCGACGCACGCCACTGTCACAAGAACGAGACATGGACAGATAAAGAGTTGGAGCAGCCACCCGTATATTGTGGTATCCTGGCTGCAAAGTCGTTTTCGGGTAGAAATACAGAGCACTGAAGAGCATACAACCGAGTCCAAAACAAGACTGAGGAAACAAAGGAAAGGGGGCAGGTTTTAAAGGGGGAGACAGGAAGTGAGGTCGTATGGATCTGGCACGTGGTCTTCCACCATTGGCTCAGTAGCGGAGGTGACATCAGAGGGACTGGAGCTGGTGTGGCCGAGTTCCATTGGCTCAGTCCCGGAAGTGATGTCAGGAGATCCAGGTGAAATCCCGGGGATGGTCTACAGGCAAGGAGAAAAGAGTCAGTGCACTCTGCCACACCCGGCATGCCTCGAACTGCCTTCACTCAAGCCCTTTAGCTGCCTCCCATGCGCACGTGTGTGACAATATATATATATATATATACACACACACACATAAACATATATATATATATATATACATATCTATACATATACACATATATACATACATATATATCTACATTTATACACACACATATACACACATATACATACATACACACACATATATACACACAAATACATATATATATATATACATACATACACACACATATATAAACATATATACATATACATACATATCTACATAAATACACACACAGCTATTTCGTATCAGTGCAATACGCTGTTTGTTAAAAGCAGTTGACTCCGCTCTTACGTGCAATAACAAATCAAATCATTCAGTTGTCTTTGCTCATATGTCATTTTAGAGCTGGGCGCCTGGCATCTTTTTTTGGCCACAAGTTCGTTTCTGTTTGGTGTGAGGTTCTGTGTTGTGGAGATTCTCAGGATGGATTGCAGGTGCTCATCAGTGAGGCGACTCCTGTGTGCTGTTTTGTTAGTCTTTATCACTGAGAAGAGCTTCTCACACAGATATGTGCTACCAAACATGCACAAGGTTCGAGCTGCATGTAGACGGACTTTTTTTGTTCTTCAAAGTCACCAAAGCGCCGTGCAAACTCAGTGCGCAATAACTCTAACCAGCCAATAACTTGCAGCATCATAAGGTAGACTTGATTAGCGGTAAGTGTTGGCAAGGCAGCTGAAAGCTGCATTATGGGATCTGTAGTTTATTGTGTTACCAGCGCTTCATATACCGGGCTTTAATAACAATAATACAGTATATAAAATGATCTCGGGCGGATATAATTACACGCCGGGCCGGATGTGGCTCGCGGCCCTTGAGTTTGACACATATGGACTAAATAGAACTTGAAAAGATATATTTTTTCAAATGTGATCAGCAATTCAGATAGAGTTGACGCGACTACAGCCTGCATGCCTCAATGAGTCATCCTCCCTCGCTCTTACTTTTTACCGTTCATCTAATGAATACACTGAGTATGGCTTTACCAAAACAATCATTGATGGCGAATAAAGTATCCATTATTCGAGTATGTAGAGCAGGATATATATATATACATATATATATACCAGCGTATCGCAGCGGATAAGTAGTGTGTTAAAAAGGTAGAAAAAGAAAAGGAACATTTTAAAAATAACGTAACATGACTGTCAATATACAGTATTTGTTTAGTGAGTGTTACTGAGTGTTGCTGTCATCAAGGATTTGATTATCATTATTTCTTTCAATCATGTTCGTATTTGTAGGATGTGTTGTGTTCAAGTTACATTCCGTGTTTGTCAATCGTTGTAAAGATGACAGGTTTCATTCATCGATTCGTTTCTTACTGCATCAATAAACAGCTCGTCTTCTTCTTTATCTGAGACCTGACACACTGCATGCACGGGTTTTTTTACACTGTCTTCCTTTAGCGGGACATTGACTTTTTCCACCGTGTGCTTTGTTTCCACAGTAGCTGCATTTATGAATATGCTTATCAGACGCTTCATATTTTTTGCTGCCTTTTCAATTGTGTAATTGGGTTTTGTTCAGCTCTTTGGAACTGTTGCTTTTATCTGTGCACTGCGTCAGTTCACGTGGCGACTTCGGTGTACTTGCATCGAAGGTTCCCAGCTGTGCTGGTGCCATCTCGTGCTATGTCCATAGCTTTATTTAATGTTACCTTAGTCCTGGCACTTAAAACTTTCTCTACGCAGTTTTGCTGAGTTTGTGTCAAACACCACCCTGACCATCTCATCTTCCTCTCCATAAGCACAGTCCTTCACCCGTGAATATTTACCCGTGGCAGTTTGCTATTGGATTGCCGCTGACGGACTGACCTTATATGGGCAGGCACTAAATTACATACGCCAGCGAAGCCTGTCTATGAACTTAATTTAAAGTGTAGGTTTACATCGTGCTTAGTTTCGAGTAGCAGAACTCATGAATATGGTTGTATATGTCACTTTCGCTCGCTTCTTATTGTTTAGCTGCCTTCTCAATTATATAATGCATGTTTTTCTTGAGCGCTTTTTGAGGTCTTCCTGGTTTTCTATGTACTGCGTGATTACGTGGGAGGCGTGATGATGTCACGAAACTCCGCCCCGGCGTTGAAGCTCATCTCCATTACAGTAAATGGAGAAAACTGCTTCAGTTATGACCATTACGCGTAGAATTTCGATATAAAACCTGCCCAACTTTTCTAAGGAAGCTGTAAGGAATGAACCTGCCAAATTTCAGCCTTCCACCCACACGGGAAGTTGGAGAATTAGTGATGAGTCAGTGAGTGAGTGAGTGAGTGAGTGAGTGAGTGAGGGCTTTGCCTTTTATTAGTATAGATATATATATATATATATATATATATATATATATATATATATATATATATATATATATATATATATTTATATATACTAGCTGTGTAAGCTCATGCTGTAAAAGCCGGGGTCCTAGAAACTATTGAAATTGTCAGAAAAAAACTGAAATATAGAGATGTCAGGTAATTGAAAGGAACTACTCTGGGCATCTCTCCCCTAGGAGGATTTGTTTTGCCAACATGCTTGCATTGCTTGTGCATTAGCGGTGGCAAGAAAAGTAAAAGGGATACCGTTTTGCCGATGTCAGCAGCTAAGCAACTTTGTCTTTCTTCTGGGGTTTTGTTTTGCTGACGTGCTGGCTCTACTTGTGTTATTAGCAGCTAAGCGAGTTTTCTGTTTCCTTGAAGGTGGAGCCCTAACCCCAAATTCACCTCTCACTTCTGGGCAGGACAGACACACACACTTCCATGTTTATATATAAAATATATAAAAATATATATTTTCAAATATTGTATATTATACACACATTATATATTACAATATTTGTTCTGGAACTTTATAACTTGTGGGTAGAAACTATCCCTGAATCTACTAGTATGATGGTCCTGGACTGATCACCAGTAGGTAGGAGTGAAAATGGCTGTGGGTGACAGCTGAGGTCTTTAGTTATCCTGTTTGCCTTTCTAACGCAGTGAGTGATCCATATATCCTTAATAGAAATCAGCTGGGTGCTAATAATGTTCTGTGCTGCATTCACCAAATTCTGCAGCCAGGTAGCTGGCACACCAGATGTGATTCAACCAGTGCCTATGGACTCCACAGTAGATCTCTAGAAGTTTGTGAGAACAGATGGATAAATACAAGCTGTCCTCAGATGTCTGAGGCAGTAGAGGTCTCGGTTTGTATTTTTGACAAAAGATGATATGTGCTGTGCCCATTTCAGTTGTTAAGGAACAATCAATCCAAGAAATTTAAAGCCACTCACTGTTTCAACAGCATCACTTCTTAAGTAAGTGTGGTATGCCTTTTGAGAACTTTGACCCGCTTCTTCATTCTGCTGACATTAAGGGAAACATTGCTGTCCTGGCAGCACTGAGTCAACAGGTAAACCTCTTCCCTGTAAGCTGCTTTATCATTGTTGGTAATCACACCGATGATGGTAGGGACATCAACAGATTTAACGACAGAGTTGGAGCTGTGTTTGGACGCACAATCAGAGGTGAAAAATTATTACAGAAGGGGGCTGAATTCTATAAATAATTTTATATTCAAACTTTCAATTATCTCATATTTCATGTAATCATGTGGTTTATCACACCAAAAAAATAAAAAAAAAATTGTTTTTAATTAGTATACTTCTTAAATTGGTACTGTAGCATTTAGTAACGTAGTTTCACATGGAACACTATACTTAATATGGAAAAGAAATTAATTCTCCTGATAACTGATGTGCCTATTAGTTGGAACCAAGCATACAACCGATTAACAGTAATATTTCTTACAGAGTCAGGTCAGGTTGGGGAGCATGCACTGGTACAGCACATTGCTGCACCTACCATAAACGATGAAACAGCTCAGGATCCCGGTTCACAACTCCCAGGTAGACACACGGTTCATTCCCACCCTCCTGGAAATTACCATCTATCACCCTTGGATAATCGTGACACACGGCAGTAGTGCTGTAACTGATGCTCACTCACAATGCAGGTTATATGCCTCATTTGGGACTCATTTGGGAAAGTCAAACCAGCGGTACCCAAAGATTCTCTGAAGAGACACAATACCAGTGGAGTCCCGTCTTCATCTCAGGTCACTTTTAGAGTAGAACAATAAAAATATTAGTACAGTTCTCCATTTAGATTAACCCAAATCAAAATAGAGCACTCAGATGAAAACCATTATCAGTATAAGTGTCCAGAAATGGTGAGACAAACCAATTTTCATTTTGGTCTATGGCAAGGCAAACCAATTATCTTCTGGTCTCATTGACCTTCACTATCCTGCCAGTGACTCAGCTCAGGGAGGACAAGTGGAAACTCTTGGAAAAAAAGACCTCAGTAACCATCCATCCATCCATCCATTTTCTAACCCGCTGAATCCGAATAGGGTCACGGGGGTCTGCTGGAGCCCGTCAGTAACCAGAAAAACGGATCATCATTTACTTGCTGGTAATTACTAGGCCTGTCCACAAATATGCACAAAGCTAGAAATAATATTACCAGAAAAGGAAGAAGGTATGGGGTTTCACAAGACTCCAATGCTTCTGAGATCTGAGATTTTGCCAGTGTTCAGAAATATGAAGTGTGCTAACCAAGAGATGGTAGATATCAGTAGTAAAGAGGGTGAAAAATAAAGCATGCTGTGTCATCGAATGTGGTAAAAATGTAAGAGACGTGGATACTGTTGATGCTAACAATTAAAGTGAAGGAACAAGTCATTCCACAGGAAGTGATGGCAATATTAGGAGACTTGAATTCTGCTCAAAACAAGAACATAAACAGCAACAGTGATAAAAGCGAGGGACCAGATTATGTTACATTATTTAAGAAAATGGGTATGCTTTGAAAGAAGAAGTCATTATAAATTAAAGCACCTGAAAGCAGCAGCAGCAACAGTGATGAGACAAAATTTCAAAATCTTACTACAGAATGCAGATAAATGCCAGTGTTAAGAGACAAAAAAGCAGCAGTGGTACAAGTAAGGTGCCAAATCACACTATTATTTTAGGACATCAGTGTACTTAGTAGACATGTTAAAGTGAGAGATCAGAAAGCATCAGCATTGAGAGTGAGGGCGTGTTATGCTACAGTATGTAAATCACTGTCAATTGTAAGAGGCATGAATTTTGTTGCTATAGGCGACAGCTCAAAGTGAGGGGTTTGATTATGCTACCATAACCAAGGAGTTTGGGATGTTAAAAACTGATTCTCCTAGAAACTGGAATTTGGAAGGGAAGATTAATGAAAGTGATTAATCTGATGATATATTACTGGCTCTGAAGAATGAAAGAATGATTCTTCTGAAAGTTCTCAAATAAGGCAGTGATGAGTATAGAACCAGATCATTGTACTCTTGTTACTTTGCTGGAGGTAGAGGAAATATTTAGAAAGACAGACTGTTTCAAAAGTCAAGTCAAGTCAAGTTGGGAACATGCACTGGTACAGCGTTGCGCACCCACTACGACGAAACAACGTGGGATCCCGTTTTCAACCCCCAGGCAGAC
>NW_024385859.1:0-37217 GCF_016835505.1 Polypterus senegalus
GATCTCCTACAGACTGACACTCGTCTCGCTCACTCTGATTCTCATCTGCAGCTGTACTTTCTGTACCACACATCAAACTCTGTGCTATGGGAGCTCGAGCGTCTCTCATAGTGCTCCTCAAGTCGGGAGTTCTCTTCTCTCTCATATACATCAGCTTGATTCAATAACACATTTTTAAACTACCCTCTAAACTTATCTTTTCAAACTGGCATACTAATTGTGAATTTTGCACTGTTACTGTCATTTATCTTTGTTTGTTTGCTAATTATTGCTGTTTGATCGAGAGCAATTGTGGACGCGGAAGTAGGATTAGAGATGGCGGGCGGGGCTCTGTCGTGCATATCCCATGGTCTTAGAGTTGGTGGGCATGGCTCTCTGTCTTGCTTGCCCTTAGTTAGAGTTTGCGGGTGGGGCTCTGTGAGTTGGCGATCGTGGCTGTCTGTCTTGCATGCGGTGTAAAGTCAACATGACTCAGAGGTGCATGTGGACTTTTGCACAGACGAAAGCAACTGAGGCTGTGTTTGGTGAGTTGTTGCGTGCCTCGAGAGCGACGCTGGACTCGGGAGGAAGGTTACAGTTAGCATGCGTGGCTCTGTCGTGCGTATCCCATGAGGCAGTAGGAGGGTTAGAGTTGGCGGGCGGGGCTCTGTCGAGCGTATCCCATGGTCTTAGAGTTGGCGGGCGGAGCTCTGTCTTGCTTGCGCTCACTGTCTTGCGTGCCCTCAGTGTCTGGCTTGTGTTCAGTGTCTTGCATGCCCTTAGTGAATTATATATATAGATAATGAACTTTAAAGACAAGAAAGACATAAATGTTTTAAAATAAACACTACAAACATCACAAACCTGTGCCAAATGAGAATGGTCAGTCATACCGTCACATCCTATTACATTTGCTGAACAAACAGGCCATAGCCTAATGTTACTTGATTGTTTACCTCTTTTGTAAGTCGCTTTGGATAAAAAGTGTCTGCTAAGCAAACAAATGTAAATTTAATCTTCAAAAGAATTCACCATTAAGTCTTTGTGAGCGGGTGTCTATTTAAGTATTTTCCGTTCTTGTCAACCTAATTGAAAATAATTTGCCAGGCTTTCCTGTCAATTATATATTTGAGGTTTTGTTTAATCTTCTTGCCATTTTGCCTTTGACTTTCCCAAAAATAGGTGCCAACCATACTGTAGGTAGCCTTATTTTCTAATTGTGCTTCACTTCTCATTTTTATAGATGGATAGAATTTTATATGTCCCAAGGGGGAGATTTGGATTTTTACAGAAGCTCTTTAAATAAATAAATACACACACATGCACACACAAACAAAAACACTATGGTCTAAACACACACCATAAAGACTAAAAAGAAAGAACACTTCTAACTTAGCAGTCCCATTGAGGCATCATGCAGACGTATTGCTGTTGATATAAAGGAGCCCCAGTTGCATTTGTTGACACACTTCCCCTGAATAATTTGTTGGCTGAAAGTCCTTTGTGTTTCTAAGTCAGATAGAGAATATGCAGAAATGTACATAATGACACTAACTTTTGTTTCACCACAGTGGAGGAAATCGCACTGGCCATCACAGAGTTATAGAAGATGTGAAGGATGTCGCTTTTCACGTTAAAGGAATGCAGTCTCCTAAGGAAAAAGAGCCTGCTCTTCCCTTTCTTTCATAGTTTCTCTGTGTTCCTAGACCAGTCCAACATGTCATTGAACTGGACCCCCAAGTACTTGTAGGAGTGGACCACATCTACATCTCTTCTTTGAATAGTGACAGACATAGAGGCTCTTTGGTCAATAACCTATTCCTTGGGTTTGCTGATGTTAAGACAAACACAATTACCATGTCTCATCCCCTTTATCAATACATCCCATAAGTGCAGAAGCATCTGAGAATTTCTGCAAGTGATTATATGACAGATATCCTAGTTTTACCTTGGACTGTGAATCCATTTAGTAAAATTACACAGAACGCAAAATAAAATACTTACCATGTAAAGATGGTCTGTATTGGGACTTGTGACAGAAATATCTTTATCCTATAAAAGTAAAGATGCAGATAGCTTAGTAATAGTAGGTGGAAACTGTAGTCCACACCACAGACTTCCTTAAACTATGCCATCTGGGATAAAGTTTGTTAGATTATAGAACAAAATGTCTGCAAAATTTATTGATTAAGGCAAAAGGTTATATTCAGAGAATAAAAATAACATTTCTGCAGTGCACATAGAGTGAATTAGCTGAAGTAGCTCAAGTAGGACCACTCTCAGTTAGTCCAAACTAATATGAGTAAGAAGGAGTAAAAGGATTGCTAAGGAGACTCACCAACTTTTTGGTGTTATGCACATTTTCATAATTTACAGATGTGTTCTCTGAGGCACAGCATCAAGATGTTCACAAATCCATCCCAAAAAAACCAAAAATACAGAGTTAGCATAAATCGTAATTTCTGATTTAACTAATACTATGGTCAAAATAAGTAAATAAAATTAATACAAATGGGGGAGTGACAATGAGAACATGTAGGACAAAATATTAAAAAGAAAATAAGCAAAACAGGAAAATTATTATCTCTGTAGGCATATCTGTTCAGTTTTTTTTCTTTTGTTTGGCTCACTCATGGCTAACAACAAATCTCATCATTTCAATAATGGTCTGCTAGCTCTTTTCTAAATGTAGAATAAGAAAAAAGACCAAGTAATTAAACAATGAGATCAATCATAAGTAAAATGATTCACAAATTGTGAAATTGGTTGGAAAAAAATTTCGGAGCCATGTGGTGTCCCGAAGATTAGAACCACTACATCAAGCATCAAACATATGCTTTGGAAGTAATGCATATACATACTGTTGGGATAAGGGTATCTAGGGTGCCCTCTTTCACTAAACAAGGCCGAAACATTTGGTTGTGGTTAAATAATGGAAAACATCCTATTTTAATATTTAAATATTTATGGCTAATTTGAATGCTTTATTATAATAGCAAACAAGACTCAGAACCATGAGGTGGTGGTTAACTTGTACAAGCTTGTGGACATTGTAAAATTCATGTAGCCATATAGAAAGTCATTCATTGTTATCTCTGTGCATTGATAACAATGGAATAAATCCTTTTATTCTTTGTTTAAAAACTGAACTCTTTGGACATGTGACGCCCTCTGTACTTTAATCTATGGTAGTACCTATAACAACTGTTTGAGTTTGTCATGTAATTTTGTTTTTCATTACACCTTGTTCTTAACTAGGCATTTCTACAGCCATTACTGGTACTTTTATGTGAAGGTCAACTGGAAAAAAAGTTTCTAATGAATGAAAAAATAAAATTCCTTTCAGAGAAGAAGAATCATATTCCTGAACATTCTGTCATCAGCCTTTTAAACAAATACATTGGTGAAGCAAACTTACACATAAAAGAGGTAATTGATTACTCTTTGCTTTAGTGCCTGGTATTAACATCATGTTTTAATTATATCTTGACAGAAAGTGTCAAAATTATTGTTCATTGAGTTTTTTTTAAGTGAAGTATTTGTGACAGTGTGCAAAATGACATAGCTTAAAATTGGACCTCCTCTTTAAACGTCAGTATGTGTCTTATGGTAGGTCATACTTTATATGATCAGGTCTTTATGGGGGTGTGAGTAAGAAGAACATCCTAAAGGTGCTAACTTGAGCAGCGAAGTAAAAACGGACTGACAAGAGAAAAGGTAGAAGTGGGATTCAGATGCTCTGATTGTAAATGTGACTTATGAGAGTGGGAAACTGAATGTCTTACACAAAATGATACACTTTAACATGAAATCTCCATGAGACTGCAGTGTATCATCAAGACGTCATTACCTTAGGTCCTCAGTTATAATGTGTGTTACTAAGAAAAGAGTTGTATTTACATTTTTTAACATTTTCAAACAAACTGAAATGCAGGCATTAAGATATTACAGCATGTTAGGTGTCAACTACAGCATTGTATTATTCCAGAAGTAAATGTCTTTAAATAATAATAAACATTATTAACTAAAATACAAAGTGTTTTACAGTGTAGCCCTTTTAAGTAAATCAGTACCAATTTTAAACACAATAGCTCTGTTCATTGTGGCACTTTGCATGTTGGCAAGGAGAAAAGGTTGGCATAAGAAAAGGAGGGCTCAAGGAAAAGATGTATGAGCATGCACTGCCACTGATGATGCATGTTGTCACATTTATTTACAGAGTGCTCTAGTAGTAATTACTTCATGGGAATTTATAGTTATAAATGGTTGCTGAATATTATGGAGTTTTCAAACTTGGTGTCATAATCATTGCAGCCTAAACTGTGAGTTTCATTAATGTTTTATTTGACACAATCAACACCATTTTGTGCCATGGTTGCCTAGATGTGTGTTTACTAATTGGTGGTTTCTTGTGCATCATTGATGGCAACCATCTAAGATTCTGGATTGCTGAACAAATCTTTTGCAATACCAGCTGGTGTTTCTCAGAGGATTTAGGATTTTTGCTTTTGTTTTGCTTTGTATTTTGACTTCAAGTTTGCCTGATGTTATGGACTTTGGTATTCTGGTTCAATTGGGCTTCCTTGGTTCTGGTGTTTATCTGCTTAAAATTGTCTCGAAATATACTAGATAGATAGATAGATAGATAGATAGATAGATACTTTATTAAATACTTTTTATCAAATAATTCAGCAGCAGTATACTGATACAAAAAAAAAAACAATATTAAATTAAAGAGTAATAAAAATGCATGTAAAAACAGACAATAACTTTGAATAATGTTAGCATTTACTCCCCCGGATGGAATTGAAGAGTCGTATAGTGAGGGGGGTGGAACGATCTCCTCAGTCTGTCAGTGGAGCAAGACAGTGACAAAACTCTGTCACTGAAGCTACTCCTCTGCCTGGAGATGACACTGTTCAGTGGATGCAGTGGATTCTTCATGATTGACAGGAGTGTGCTCAGCGCACGTCGCTCTGCCACAGATGTTAAACTGTCCAGCTTTATTCCTACAATAGAGCCTGCCTTCTTAACAAGTTTGTCCAGGCGTGAGGCGTCCTTCTTCTTTATGCTGCCTCCCCAGCACACCACCGCGTAGAAGAGGGCACTCACCACAACCGTCTGGTAGAACATCTGTAGCATCTTATTGCAGATGTTGAAGGACGCCAACCTTCTAAGAAAGTATAGTCGGCTCTGACCTTTCTTACACAGAGCATCAGTATTGGCAGTCCAGTCCAATTTGTCATCCAGCTGTACTCCCAGGTATTTATAGGTCTGTACCCTCTGCACACAGTCTCCTCTGATGATCACAGGGTCCGTGAGGGACCTGGGCCTCCTAAAATCCACCACCAGTTCCTTGGTCTTGCTAGTGTTCAGGTGTAAGTGGTTTGAGTCACACCATTTAACAAAGTCTTTGATTAGCTTCCTGTACTCCTCCTCCTGCCCACTCCTGATGCAGCCCACAATAGCAGTGTCATCAGCGAACTTTTGCACGTGGCAGGACTCTGAGTCGTATTGGAAGTCTGATGTATATAGGCTGAACAGGACCAGAGAAAGTACAGTCCCCTGCGGCACTCCTGTGTTGCTGACCACAATGTCAGACCTGCAGTTCCCAAGACGCACATACTGAGGTCTGTCTCTAAGATAGTCCACAATCCATGCCACCAGGTGTGAGTCTACTCCCTTCTCAGTCAGCTTGTCCCTAAGGAGCAAAGGTTGGATGGTGTTGAAGGCGCTAGAGAAGTCCAAAAACATAATTCTTACAGCACCACTGCCTCTGTCCAGGTGGGAGAGGGATCGGTGCAGCATATAGATGATGGCATCCTCCACTCCCACCTTCTCCTGGTATGCAAACTGCAGAGGGTCGAGGGCGTGGCGGACCTATGGCCTCAGGTGGTGAAGCAGCAGCCGCTCCATGGTCTTCATCACATGTGACGTCAGAGCAACAGGCCGGAAGTCATTCAGCTCACTAGGACGTGATACCTTTGGGACTGGGGTGATACAAGATGTGTTCCAAAGCCTCGGAACTCTCCCCTGTTCCACGTTCAGGTTAAAGATGCACTGTAGAGGACTCCCCAGTTCCAACGCACAGGCCTTCAGCAGTCGTGGCGATACACCATCTGGACCCGCTACTTTGCTGGCACGAAGTCTCCTCAGCTCTCTGCTCACCTGTGCTGCTGTAATTGTGGGTGGGGATGTCTCACCTATGCTGGTATCAGCAGAAGGATGGTTACATGTCCATACAGAAGTTGATGTAATCAGTTGTGCAGTCAACAGCCTCTTCAATGTTCTCACTATGTGACCCCAGCAGTATATCCCAGTCTGTAGTTCCAAAGCAGTCTCTCAGAGCCTGCTCTGCCTCAGAGGACCATTTCCTGAATGATCGTGTGGTTGTAGGTAGCGCCTTCACTCTTGGTTTGTAGTGAGGCTGAAGCAGAACCAGGTTATGATCTGCTTTTCCAAGCGCAGGCAAGCGGGGTGGCGCTGTATGCATCTTTAACGTTTGCATACAGTAGGTCAATAGTCCTATTTCCCCTAGTGTTACAGTCCATATACTGGGAGAAGGCAGGTAATGTTTTATCCAGCGTTACATGGTTAAAGTCTCCAGCGATTAGCACATGCGCCTCAGGGTGCTGCGTTTGTAACTTAGCAACTGCGAAATGGATGATGTCACTTGCTATCTCCGTGTTCGCTCGAGGGGGGATGTAAACAATAACAACAATCACGTGTCCAAACTCTTTTGGCAAGTAATAGGGACGCAGACTTACGGCCAACAGTTCGATGTCCCTGGAGCAATTCGAGATTTTAACTTTTATATGTCCAGAATTGCACCACCTCGTATTCACATAGAGAGCGAGTCCTCCTCCTTTCCACTTCCCACAAGTATTTGAGTCTCTGTCCGCTCTAACTGTGATAAACCCGGGTAGCTCCACTTTAGCATCTGGGATGGTAGTTGTTAGCCACGTTTCGCTAAAACACAGCAAGCTGCATTCTCTGTAGGTTCTGACATTTTTCACCAGCACAGCCAGTTCGTCGATCTTATTTGGTAGTGAGTTCACATTTCCAAGGATTCCAATTTTCTCGCAAGCTGCTTGGCTTTTATCTTATCTTTTAACTTTGCGCCGGCTCGGCTGCCCCGATATCGTCTTCTTACCTCATCAGGTAAATTGGGAACCACACCGTCGTGTGCATTTCTTCTCAGTGCTTTAAGTTGACTACTTGAATATGCAAGTCTCGGAGTGTAAAATCCATGTCAAGTAGTAAAAATAGTAAAAAGTGTCCAGGTAGCGATTCCACATAAAAGAAAGTGGTAGAAGTGATCAGTGAAACAGAGGAAAAATAGAAAAAAAGGTAAAAAGATAAAGTCTTACACGGAGCTGCTGGAATGGCTGACACTTGCGACAGCGCCAGAAATGCAGATACTACTTTTCCTTTGGCAGTGCACTTAGAAGCCACAGAGCTTTCAAGGGAAACTGGTCCTTTAATGGCAAGAGGCAAGTCTAGGGAGATGGTATTGGGACTTACAGAGGGTACTCCTATATCCATGGGGACAGGCCCAGTGGTAGGACCAAGGTGAGGTTTAATGGCTGCTCACTGATAGTAGTTTATTCAGGCATTAGTTGATTTATGCAAGGGCTTACTGTCAGGTGGAGAAATGTTCGAGATGAAGATGGTGGTATGTAAATTACTTTTAAATGAGAGAGTGGGTTAGTCACCTACCAGGTACACATGAACAAATCACATTCAGGTAGGGTCAGAGAGCCTGCAAGTTGTTAATTTCCTTACATAAAAGTCTGTAATTTGTGATCTCTGTGGATACATCCCAAACATTGGTTTGTTTGTCTTTTCTTTTTGTTTGTTTGTATATTTGACCTCATTGGAATCAGGCTGCATGGAAGGGTTGCAAATAGAGCACACCCTCCAGTTATAATGTGGATAATCTATACATATTAAGTTCAATCAACTTGATGTGCACAGTATACAAGCAGTGAAATCTAAATCTGAATCCTTGATACACAGAGAAGAAAACTTATGAAGAAATCTACAAGACGGAAAAAAAATTACATTAGTTATACAAATCTGGGCACAGTTGTACTTAACAACAGATCACATAACATCATTAGATACTACTAGATTGTGAAATAGACTGTGAAGTACTGAACTGTGAGCCCTGGATAGAGATACACACCGTTTTTGTCTGGTTTGCTCTCTGGAAATTTTCCACAAATTGCACTTCTCCTGGAGACATAAACACACTGTCATTACCTCAGCAGACTGTTCATTATACAGGACACAACTATCCAATGTACTTCAACTTCTAAACACACTCGGTCACTACATTAGACTTTGTGAAATATGGCCATATTGTGACCAGACTGTCACTAAATAATAAAGGAACAGAATAACTGAGCTTGTAATTTATGAAAGGCATTTATTTCTGAGATACATTAATAAAATTCAACATTAAAAATGTTTTTTCAAGCACACATGTGTACGTTTTCAGTGAAAAACAAAAGGGTTGTGTCATTTGCACAAAGGCCAGTTACACCCAGAAAAAACCCCTTACAACACTAAAGTAGAGAGCAAGGTGGAGATGACATCTGGTTATACTCACCTGATGAATTTTACAAAGAGAACGGTGATCACTGACAAGAAAATACCAGCTAGAAATGAACCGATGATCACTGATGCCAGTTGTACTGTTGTCAAAGAGTAATCTGTTCTTGGTAAGGAACCTGTTAAAATGATCAGAAAAAGAGCTTGGTCTCTAAAGTGAAGTGCCTTGTGCTGATCGGTTTCAGATTTTTTAAATTCAGTATAAGGAGTCTTTAAAGTCAGTCATCGCTAGAAGAAATCTGAAATTGACAAAGAATAACAATTCTTTTTTTTTTATTTTATTGATTATATTAAAAGCACACAACATTCCATACAAATAAATAAATCAATTTTTACAAACATCAGATCAAAAACAAATCAACCCCCACCCCTGAAAAAGAGAGCTAAGCCAGCAGAGTAAAACTCAAAGCTAGTAAAAATAAGTAAGTAGATAAATTAATAATGATAAATGGGGAAATAAAGGAAAAAGGGGAGAGAATCTGCTTCCTCTGTGCTTTAAAAGCTTATTATAAAATGTTATTGATTAGATCCTGCCAGGTTTTGAAAAAGGTCTGCACAGAACCTCTAAGTGAGAATTGGATTTTTTCCAGTTTCAAATAGTATATAACATCAGTTACCCACTGATTTAGAATAGGTGAGTTAGGACACTTCCAAGAGCAAGATAGGTCTACATGGACAACAGTGTAGTAAAGGCAATTACAGTTTGCTTGTCCTTCTCCACTTTAAGCCCATCTGGGAGTACACCAAACACATCTGTTAATGGATTAGGAGGGATTGTGACACCAAGGCTGTCTGATAGGCATTTAAAGATTTTGGTCCAGAATGATGTTAATTTGGTGCAGGCCCAAAGGCTTGAGGTAGAATGTAATTGTCTCTAGCTTCTGTAAATGTTGCTAATAGGAGGGGAGCAAGCTGAGTGGAGAATTTCTTAGATAATTCAGCAGGGTAGCCATCGGGGCCTGCTACTTTCCCACTCTGAAGTGACTTTATAGCATCTAGTAATTCTGATGCGCCATAGGTTTATCCAGTTCCTCTGCACTGACAGTATCTATTTGTGGTATCTGTAATGCATCCAGAAATGCATTAGATTGTGTTTTGTCTTCTTTAAACTCAGTAGAATATAAGGATTTATAATAGTCTCTAAATGTGTGCATTATATTTTTATGGTCAATGATTTTGTCTCCATTTGAGTTGGTGATTGCTGGGATTGCATTGCAAACTTCTTGCTCGTGGATTTGTCGAGCTAAGATCTTATTAGCTTTCTCTCCATGTTCATAGTAATGATGTCTTGATTTAGAAATGAGTTGTTCTGTTTCTTTAGTTGTCAAGAGGTTGAGTTCTGAATGCAGAGCCTGCCTTTTCCTATGAAGAGCCTCACTTGCACACCTGGAATGTTCTTGGTCTGTTCTAGTAATTTTGTTGATTAGCTGTGATACCTTCTTGGTTTCCAAATTATTTCTATGGGAAATATATGAAATAATCTGGCCTCTTATGAAGGCCTTCAGGGTTTCCCAGAGTATTCCTGCAGAGACCTCTGAGGATGTATTTATCTCTAGAAAAAAGCTGATTTGTTTGGATATAAATTCTGTATAGTTTTCGTCTGCTAATAAAAGTGGGTTAAGACGCCATCTGCGAGATGAGTATGTGGGGCAAAATGATTTTATCGCCAAGATCAAAGGGGCATGGTTGGAAATAACAATAGCGCCGTACTTGCAAGATTTAATCGTAGGCAAGAAATTGTTATCTACAAAGAAATAATCAATTCTTGAGTAGTAATGATGCATTGGTGAGTAGAAGGAATATGCTCTTGAGTTTGGGTTTAGAAATCTCCAGGGGTCTGATAAGTTGTGATCAGTTACAAACTGTGTAATTGTCTTTGCAGTGTTAAATGTCCTCACCCCTGTGACAGGAGACCTATCTGGGTCTGGATTTAAAACACAATTAAAGTCCCCAGCCACTATAATTTTATGAGTGTTCACATTGGGAATGGATGAAACTACATTTTGCATGAATTCCCTATCATCCACATTGGGTGCATAAACATTCATCAAAATCACTTTACAGCTAAATAAATTACCCATGACAATCACATATCTCCCTTCAGGACCAGATATTGCATTTGACACTACAAATGAGACTGTTCTATGTATAGGAATTCCCACACCTCTTGTTTTCTTTGTAAAGCTGGAATGGAATATTTGGCCAGTCCAGTTTTTTTGCAGCTAGAACTGTTCCTTGCTTAATAAATGAGTCTCCTGTAAAAATACTATTTTAGCATTTAGACCTATTAGGTGAGAGAATACTTTTTTTCTCTTTAATTCGTGATACAGGACTTTAACATTCCAGCTCACAATGTTAACTGCCCGGTCATGGAGACATTGATTCTGAGTTTTTCATGTCATTTTGTAGTCTTAACTGAAAATGAGACAGCTTTGACCTAAATTTCCAATTTTCCCAGGAGTTATTGCCATGAAGCCTATTGTTACATTGGCACTTATCATTATAAGAATTGAAAGGATAGATTAGATATAGCTTGCTTTCTTTCTCTCCCCCCCTAGTCCCCCCACCCACCATTTTGCATCCCCACTTGAGGCTGGACCCCACTTCACAAAGTCCCAGTCCTCTAACACACCTAGAGACAGAGCACGACCAGAACAAAACAAGCCCCCCAGTAGTGGCATATGAGGATTAAAATTAAGATATCTATTGCCAAAACAGTCCAAATATTATAAGCATAAAATATAGTCTTTAACAGTCTTGAAATAGTAACACAGTAAACGAAGGAAATGGTGTTAAAAAGTCACCCTGGATAAGCATAGCAAGCCCTTATACAATAATAGCAGTAACAATAGACCAAGGGTATGATGTTAAACAGTTTCCTAAAAAAAATAAAAATAAAACATAAACAGAATGTGGCCGAGAAGGGAAAAGGATGTATAATTACGGTACCAGTATCATTGCAAGTGGATCAGACAGCGATAAGATCTTCTTTGCCATGCCATGACAGGGTGCGACTCACAATCGTATTTCAGAAGAGTGTCGGGCTCAGCTTTCTTAGTTCTTTTTCTGCTTCTTCAGTAGTGGTAAAGATATAATGCTTGCCTTGAATGTCCACTTTCAGCCTGGCAGGATACAAGAGGCAGTATCTGATCTCGGCTTTTCATAGGAGCTGTTTAATGTTGCAAAAAAGTGGCTTGTTTAGTAGCTGTTGAGGGTGAGAAATCAGGGATGATACAAATGTGGTTATTTTCAAGTATAATCTCTTGTTTCTGTTTGAGAAGTGACATTACATTAAATTTAGATTTTAATTTCTCAAAGTGCATGACTAGAGTCCTAGGTTTAGAGGTATTTGATCCCCGTATGCGGTAAGCTGCTGCTATCTCGGTGTCTGATTGAAAGTCCTCTCCAATTATTTTTGAGAACAGTTCAGCTACGAATTTCACTGAGTTTGGACTTTCACGATTCTCTGGTACACCTTCGATTCTAATATTGTTTCTTCTGCATCCATCTTCCAGTGCAGCAAGTCTGTCTCCAAGTTTTTTGCATTTGGAATTCGCAGCTGTTGCTTTTCCATCAGCGGTAGATGCCAAATGTTCGGCTGTTCCAATTAGGGTCGTGAATGTCTGCTTAACGTCTTCCAGCTGATCGGCAAGTGCTCTCAGTTTAGACGCATTTTCCTGAATGTGTTCCTCAATTTTCTCCAGCATACCTTTAAAGGCTGCATCAAAGCGACACTTTTCTCCAAGTCTTTATTATCCTGCAGCAGCTCCACCCGCAGCTTCTCGTTTGTCTTCTCACTTGTCTTGAGCAAAAAATTTATTTCTTTCTTTACATCTTTCTGAATGTCTTTCTTGATCTCATTTATGGCCCTGGCCATTGCAGTGATCATTACCTTCAGTTCGGACAGATCATTTCGGCTTTTGTGCTCTGCAGGTGAAGTGGCAATCCCTGTTACAGTCGATGCTTCTGGCTTGCGAGGAGTAGATGAAACCGCGGACTGCAAGGCCATTACCAGTTTCAAGTGATCTTCTGGAATCGACGAGCTATCATGACCTGCATCACTTGCACATTCACTCCCATTTTCGCTCTCGACTGGAGATGATGCAGCGGAGCAGAGTCCTGGGGAGTCTGTGCTTTTGCCTGTCTGTTCCAGGTCAGTCTCTGAAAGGCCGTATCTTGAACTTGGAGTTGTTGCCTGCCTAGGCAAGCTTTTGAATAACAAATTTAATGAATGTCTGGTTGAACTTTTCCTTCTTGTCACGGAGGTCCAACATCGAGCAAATCTATCTTAGGTCACAAGCAGACAAAAAGTGCTGTAGTGTAAACTAAGTCTGTGGTTTTCTCATGGTCATTTATATATCAAGTAAATGTATAGTGCTGCAGGATTGGTGGGGAACTGCAAAGTCCTGAGAATATAAAACTACTACTGATCACATGTACGGAGAGTATGGTCTCAAAATGAACACCTGTAAGCACCAAGATGTAGAACACCTAAAGCATGCAAGCCTAGTGTTCAAATGAACAAAAAGTTCCACGTGAGTCTAAGATACAAACAAAGGGAAATTAATCAACGCTTCCTTTGCCAGGTGTTGAACCCTATAATGTTTTTTGTTTTTTTTTATAAACTCTTTAATGGAAGTTCTTGGACACCCTCTTGGACCAAGTTTTTTATTTTATAAAGTTGTCATAAATCAGTTCTAAGATAAAACACCTTGCATACTAGTTTTATTGCTTACACTGACATTTTGAAACAAAAACAATTAGTCCATCCATTTGTATGCAAACAACATGTGGACTTGTTATTTAAATATCACAACCCTGAGGTATCTGAGCTGTTTCCTGTAAACCAATTTAAACCAAGTTGAAAACTGGACATAAAACTCTCACACAGGTTTGACTGAACCTGGAGTATAATCTGGCAGGTCTCCACAAGATATACTTGGACATTTCAAGGAATGTTCAATCTAGGAAGATTTAGATTCATCAGAAAAACGCAGTAGGTGTGTGAAGTATGAAGAATCTCGTGCAAACATGCTGAATATGCAGACCCTATAAAGAAGGCAGCCCAGTCCGGAATCGAGAAAAGATTCAAGGTCTTTAAAACTGAAATGCTTCACCATGCAGCCTTCAGTGTTATAAGTCCTCAGTTCAAGTTGATATCCATAGAACACAACATTAAAGGAAGTATTTAAATAAAAACAATAAATTTTCAAATCTCTTTAAATAACCTGTAGTAAGCAACATACAGTATAAGCTTACTGCATTGTATGTCTCAAATCACACATTTCTATCAAGCACAAGTTCTCTGCCTTGTTATACACAACTTAAATAACTCTATCAGACTAATCAGATATCAGATTTCTTATGTTTCCAATAAAAGGCTCTATAATATTGCTAGAAAAATGTAGTGTCTCCCAAGAACAAATCTGAAAAAAAAAACAACTAATCTCATGCAACATTCAATCATTTAGTGAACGCACTTAATCCAGTCCAAGAATGGCAGGCAGAAAGTATCCCGACAGTGCTGTGTGCAAGGAATGAACCAACTCTTGATGGGACACAAGTCAATTTTGGGGAACACTCACACAAACAACTACACATGGGGTCAACTGAGGGAGACCAAATAACCAAACACACACAATTATCATGCAGTGTGTCTAACACTCCTTTAATCAATTCATAACAATATAAGCATATAAAATATGTTTTAAATATCTTCACAGAAATATGGATAGAAAAGACAAAATAATAATAATCTTCAAAGAACACAGCTGTTTGGAACCTATATATTAAACTGGATAAGAAAATGAATAAAAGTTGAATTTGAAAAAGAAGAGCATAGCTCTAATCACAATTTACTTATTTAAACTGGAGTTTTTTTGTGATTTGGTGTTATAAATTTAAAACAATCTATTTTCATGCTGTAATCATGCCTGGATCTTGTCACGCACTAACAATATCATTTTAAACTTATTTTAACTTCCACCAAATGACACAATTATATATTAAATAAATAAAGAGAATGAGTGACCAATACTACTTCACTACTGATCTCACTCACACAGTATACACCATACCACATGCTATAAATATAAAAAAAATAGATCTACAGTATATATTTTAATTAAAACAGTGAAAATTAAATAACACAAGGTGAAACAAATACCCCTCAAACAATGGCCTTCCCAATACATAACACATACATGAAGACCACAAAAGTACAATTTATCTACTCTATATATATAAAATCCTAAACTTAAAAGTGTAAAGATTTTGTGTAACGATTTTACTTCACGTTTTTTGTCACTCTTTAAATCTGGCTTATTTCAAAACCTACATATATATGTTTGGTATCATTCTTTTCAGCATTTATCGAACTTTAATGTGATGTTGTTAGATTTTCAGATTCTTATTCCATTTTAAATTATAAACTAAAATATCAAGAAAGTTGTAGTTTTTATTTTTTATCGAGTAAACTTTCTTTCACAGGAATAAACTATAAAAAAAAATTTTCTATTCATAACATAAATGTTTGTATTTAGGTGATTTAGTTAGCTAAAGGTCAAATTATGATTTCCCATTGCATACCACTTTAGTTTTCACGTGATTTTTCCTGTTATTTAAATCTTTTTTTTTTTTTTACTTTTTTTTTTAATCTATAAGAATGTCAGTTAAAATGAAGGGATCATTTATTTAGTCTCTTATAAATACTCATCGAGCACAGTGGACCTCAGTTTAACGGGAATACTTCAATCGGTAAGAGAGTAAATATTTTATTCTCATTTCATGATTTTACTCTGTTAAACAATAACAAATTTTTCTTTTACATATTTGTAGAATTTTGTGATTTTGACTCCAATAAATAATAATTTTTCTTTTGTACATTTACAGATTTTACTAATATTCTGGCTGCAACTGGGCATTGGGTGCCATAGGCTCCAGGGGGGCTTGCCCCCCAGTATATATATAAAATGGTAAGGTCTGTTCTTCTGTTACGTTATTACTCAAAAAATGTTGGAGCTCAAACCTTGATCTTAGTCTTAAAGATTATAACCTGATATGTTTTGGAAATTAAAAAGATGCAAGGTAATGCTGTAGGATTTGTGAGTGATCTCTGTTTCGCATTCCAACTGGGACACCAGAACTATAAAAGAGACCCATATTTTAAGGTGAATAAATTACTGGAAGTCTACATTAAATACCTTTCTCTTTCCATGTGGTGGTTTAGATGTCGTCATAGACTACTTTTCAACAAATAACCTAAAAAGTCTTAGTGCACTAACCAAATACATTTTTTTCATAACATACTGTGATGGCTTAGCGTTCTGTCCAGAGTTTATTTCTGCATTGCACACTACCTGGGATAGGCTAAAGCATGCCCTGTGACCCAGTTTAAGAATATGAGGGTTAGAAAATGAGTTTCAAAACTTGAGGATAATAGAAGATAGCTGTTTGCAAGAATCTCTAGGTTTTAAACAAAGGAAAACAACAAACAAAACAACAATTTTTCATTAGTTTAGTTTGAAACTTTTTTTCTCCTATCAAAAAAGGTAGGAATTCTACTTTGTGTCTTAGTTGGAAGGCACATACCTTATGAATGCTGATCTTTCAATCATTTTGATCAGAATGGATACATTCTTTAGCCAGCTATTAAGATTTTAGCATGTGCACCAAGAAGGTGATGTTGATTTGCTCACAGCTAGTCTGCACTGATTTACTCCCCCACCCTCCCCACACACACACACACACACACAGATCCTGATGGAAAATTATTAGAATAAAGTCCAATAAGTCCAAAATTATTCAAAACATGATCATATGAAAGAGAAAACAAGTCTATGTTGATGGATGTTATCTGTCCAGACAATAAAGAATTGAAAAACAGTTTGCTGAACCAGTAGGGTTTACTGAGGTTTACAAATTTTCTTCCAAGTGATTAAAAATCCTGGAGGACCTTGCTTTTACCTGTAATAAGGTAGGCTATAATCTCCTTTTCTATATCTGTTTACTGTTGTAATTCTTCTTTTCCACAAAATTGTCTGATTTCCTCTCTTACCACCGCTGTATTTAACCCTTTCATTTCCACCTAGGCTTCCCCATTCTTACTGCAAATGCATGTTTCCTATTAGTTCCCTGCCATCATTATTCCAGCTGCAAGCATCGCTAGATTCGCTGCTTTAGAATGAAATGAAATTTGATAATTAGACTCAAGCACATTTAAACAAAAGAAACAATGGGTTCATATAAAAAAATGGAACAAATGATTCCCATCCAGTTCTGTATTTTAATGCATTCCTGTTTATCATGCTGCTGAAGAATAATGACATGTTGTTTGGTCATACAAGTCAGAATTTCACTGTACTCCATACATGTGACAATAGTATTACTATTACTACTGCAACAAAATACTTCACCTTAAAAATGAAATTATCAAGAGTAAGCAGTCTTAGAAAATGGTGTGGCATGGTATATCATGCTTAACTAAATTACTCCTCTTGTACTAAAATATACTGTTGGACTAATAAAAACAAATAAAAATATTTTAATTTAAATTGTGAACTAGGATGCTGAAATAAATGTTGGCCAAAACACACATTGCATACCAAGATTAAAGGGTTTGCTGGTGCTGTTACTGACATTGTTGTACACATAGCAGTAGAAGGGCCCATCGTCTGATCTCACCACTCTTGATATCATCAGGGTTTTCCTATCAACACTCAGGAGAATCCTTTCAGTATCCAACACCTCTGAGCTGCCATTGAACCACTGGTAAGAGACATCTGACCCAGAGGCCATGCAGGACAAAGTCACTGCGTCATTGAACTGAATCTTGGGTACAGCAACTGGATCTGTAGAGGAAAGATACAACAAATGGTAAATAATGATATCATTCAACAAAAATATGATCATTCATTTCCAAGCAATAGTTCCAGGAAGGTTTATAAATTAAGATGTCAGTAAAGAAACAGTACTATTTTCAGAAACCTATATAGAGAAATTAAATAAAAATTAAGTAAGTCCGTGTAATAAGTTTTGTGCAGCAAAATGTTTTAAATGCATAACAGATTAGGCCTGAGATTATATCTAGCAGTCAGTGAAGAACATGGAATTTAACAGGTACAGGGCCAACATTCGATTATGTTCCTTTTTTTGGCTAAAATATGTTTGTTTTTTTTTTCCTTACTCTTCCTACCATTTTTTGTGGTTTTAACTTCAGAGAACCATTTGGAACTATTTTTTAAATTATATACAGTAATCCCTCCTCGATCGCGGGTGTTGCGTTCCAGACCCCCCCGCGATAGGTGAAAATCCGCGAAGTAGAAACCATATGTTTGTATGGTTATTTTTATATATTTTAAGCCCTTATAAACTCTCCCACACTGTTCACATTATTAGAGCCCTCTAGACATGAAATAACACCCTTTAGTCAAAAGTTTAAACTGTGCTCCATGACAAGACAGAGATGGCAGTTCTTTCTCACAATTAAAAGAATACAAAAATATCTTCTCTTCAAAGGAGCCGTCAGGAGCAGAGAATGTCAAAGAGAGAGAGTGCGAGATAAGAAAAGCAAACAATCAAAAAATCAATATGTGCTTTTAAGTATGCGAGCACCGCTGATAAAGCGGCATTTTGTAGAGGAGCGTCCGATCCTCTGTGCAAACAGCCCCTCCACAGAGAATGTCAGAGAGGGTGAGAGACCAAGAAAAGCAAACAATCAAGCACCGCGCGGGAAGCATATCATTGAGGAGTTTTAGTTAATATGTAATACATGCTCTAAGCCATCTGCCAATAGCGTCCCTTGTATGAAATCAACTGGGCAAACAAACTGAGGAAGCATGTACCATAAATTAAAAGACCCATTTTCCGCAGAAATCCGCGAACCAGCGAAAAATCAGTGATATATATTTAGATATGCTTACATTTAAAATCCAGCGATAGAGTGAAGCCAGTAGTCAGCGATATATTGAGGGATTACTGTATTGTGATTTGGCTATTTTTTAATTTCACTATTTTGTTCACTTTTGCCACAAGAGAGTGCCAGAGAATATGTCCTGAAAATCGCTTTGCATGTCAGCACCACAACAGCTGTTAAGTTGGAAAAGACTGTGGATAAAACACTAAACAATATATACACACACATAAACACATACAAACATGTGGATAACTTAAAAGCGCTGTAGCAGAGAAACTGCAAGGTCCAAGAAGAGAAGGGCCTGTCCAAAAAAACAGGCCAGCAGTGCTAGATACAAAGAAATTACACATATTTCAAAAAGAAGTATTTTCTTCAGGTAAGAAATTATATTCAGAATACCACTGGAAATTGGAAACATTTGATTATGATGACTAAGTTGAGTTTGCTATAAATGTTTTAATAATACTTTAAATTGTCAGATGAGTTTGCTACTTATTTATCTGCTGGGAGATGGGGGCAATGTCATTAAAACAAATATTTATTTTTTACAAATTGCAAATCGGCAGTAACCTCATGTTATTCTCAAACCTTCAACAAGAAATTTGAGCAGGGAGTCCATGCATTGGTAGAGTATATATCCTGATTTTAAGCAGTGAACTTTGGTGCAAAGGGTTCAAATAATAATCTGAGACACTTGGAATATCTTTCTCATATGGAAGAATGAAGAGTCTCTAAGTTAATTTTAATACTTTGATAAACAATTCATTTTAAGTACACAAGCTGAATCACACAGACGTTAAGCTACATATTGGAACCACTGGCCAAACGAAGCTCACAGTTAAGGTGATCTTTACCTTACATTACTGAAAGGTGATCTGATTACAAAGACTTTGTCTAGTTCCTCTTTTGCACCTCATTGTTTTCAGCTGTGTAGTTATTTTGGTTTATTTATTTTATTGGTTTATTCATTAACCTATGTTGACTCTTCCACATTTCCCAGTTTTTCTGTTTCTGCATATCTAGGAGAATCTGCATCTTTAAGGAAGTGGTGTTACGTCACCTTTGTTTGTCAGGATCTGCAGAAAGTGTTACAAAGTACAATCCATAACTGAGCAAAGTAATAGGCAATTTGTATCTAGTCATACAAGAATGAAACCCACAAGCTTTTTGCTGCAGATTTATTTTTCACAAAGCCCTTATTTGTTTCCATTATAAATGTAGATATTACATCATTTCATACAAAGTGCATTGAAAATGACCTTGAGCATATAAAAGTGCCTTGAGCAATTTAGAACAGTCTTGTTCCTTGATGTTGAAGGGAACACATTCTTCAGCATTGTGGCCAGGTGTCTGAATATTTCCTAAAGATTTCATACATCAGCAGCTCAGTACAGAAGAGTAGGATATTTAAAGTTCTTATCTGTATGGAGAAAACAGGTAGACTTGGAAAAATAAGAAATACCTGACTGTGTTATAGCTGGACTTCTTCAGCGCCTAGAATTTTGTACTGTGTAAAGTGATAGCACTAGACTAACATCACATCTCCAGAAATGTCAAGGGTTTAAACTTGGATTACTATCAAAACTTCATTTTCATGGTCATGTTGTGGATTATAACATCAGACTGACCCTGCTAAGAGAAAAAATAATCACTGGGTGTACAATTGTTGTGATTCTTTTGCATTAGCAACACCAGTTGGTTAAATCAACAGATGTATACTACAGGGGCTCTCTAATCAAGGCTGGTATCTGACAATCACTAATTAAAAACCTCATGAATGACCTGAATGTGAAAAAAAATCAGTTTCTGCCTGGAGATGGATTCTCCAGGACTTGGAGAAAATGATCAACAAAGTAAAGATGTGTTTTAAATTCCAGATATCTGTTGCTGTGAAGAAGGAAGGTAAGGGTCTGAGAGGAGTTTGGTTCCAACAGTCATGGAGAAAACCCATGAAAAGTCTTGGGAAAACCTTTGACTGGAAACATATGCTGGAGCAGATTTTGAGCTGTTTCATGCTGGCACCATAACCAGGTACTGAAAGCCATTGCAGACACATCTGTAAAGACATTGCCCATATTAACTAACCATCCACATCCTTCAACTACACCAGTGTTTCCCAGCCTTGGTCCTAGGGCACACTGTGGCTGCAGGTTTTGTTCCAACCAGCTTCTGTTTTAATTGGACTCCTACAATTAAGTGAACTGTTATTAACCATGTTCTGTGTTTTGGGAACAATATAGAAATTAGTTTGTAAAATATATATATACACACACAGTGTATATATATATATTAAAATGTACCAAGCAGTTATATGGGAATAATGTATTTTTTTAACAATATTTTCATCTTGATTTTCATTCTACTTTTCCAGGTGTTCTAATTGTTTAATTAATTCCATTATTTACTAATTAGTGGGTCTGACTCTAAAGTAGTGTTGCTTGCCAGCATGTCTGCTCTGCTCATTTTAATTGTCATTAATAAGATACAACAAAGGGGAAAAACTGCAGAGAGAAAAATATTCAAAATATAATGAAATCAACAAAAGAGAGTTTAGCATTTAAATCTATAGCAAAAGCAAAAATGTTTTTAAAATGTCTTATAAATGTAAAAATCACGCTGCTGTGCTTTTCTGAATATAGAAAAAATACCTGGATAATTAAATGAGATGAGTGTTATCAGGTGTTGTCACTGATTAGGAATCTGGTTAGAACAAAAAACCTACAGCCACAGGTGGTCCCCAGGACTGAGTTTAGAAATACTGAACTACATAATTAGATTCATCCAGGTGTCAGAAAGGCCATAATCCCTGAAGAAGATACAGGTGTCATTGCAGCAATTACAAAATAGCCTCTGAACATTCACTTGGAGAAGCTTCTTTGATTTCTATACAGCATTGAATAAACTGCACATAAGCTGGTCTTTTATATGGTCTGAAACAATAATACAAGTTATTTTGGTTATGTTGGCTGTGTAATATTTATGTCAACAAAATATTAATACATATATGTGCAGTTTTGTTTTAAGATAGCATTGAAATGTATTATTATTATCAAGCATTGTTTAGGTACCTATGTCATAAGGAAAGCACCAGAAAAAGGGACCTCAATGTTTTTTGTTTTAGAGTTCATATAGAGCACAGATGCTGTGGATGTAAGAGCTGTGATAAATAAAGTTCCCTGCATATTTAAAAAAGCGTCTCCATCATTTCATTTTGCACAATATGTGAAAACAAGACTGGCTGTCCCACGGGAATACCACGTGAATGAGGTCAGCAAGCATAAAAAGAGTAAAGTATGAAAGCTTAGACTCTAATTGCTGTAGTGGGCCTGGAGTTTAAAGCTGCACAGGCACTTACAGTAAGTGGCTACAGAGGATCTGCAGGAAGGTCCATGCATAAGGCACTTTGTCTGTTTGGTATTACAGAAGTTCTTATAGGAGGACTGTCAAGAATTATCACAAAGGTAGCACAAGAAGACCCCTAGATGTCTGGGGGATCAAGAGAAATGATGCATGGGTAACCTCAGCACTGATAAGCACAGGATATGTATCAAGACAGGAAGCAGTAGAAGACTTGCATGGCAGTCTTTGTGTTAAGTTGTCATCACCTATGTTTTATGGGGTGCTGAAGTAATAGACCATAAGGAAACTCCTGAAGGCTGTGAATTGAGAGTAGCATTTTTTGGTCTGCTGTTGCTACTTGGACAAAAGCCAAAGCTTACTGTAAAGACCAAAACACTTAATGATCCCATGTTCCATCAATGATGATGTATTCAAGCAAATCATGACATACATTTTCAAACACAAAGAGGACAAAGAGCAAACCTTCTGTCTCTTTATACATCTTAAAAAGGAGATCACTTGTATTGAGTGAACTGTTTTTTTTCCTGCTAAACTTGTAATTTTACAAGTTACTTCAAGACAGAACACATTATACTGGAAGGAATTCAAATTAATATATTGTTTAATCAAAAACAAAAACAGTCTTTTGGTAGATAGAATTTGATGTTAACTCCACTTTACTCACCTAACACTTTAAGTGTGATATTTCCAGTCATACTTGTCCCCTGTAGTTATGATGGTCACGTTGTACTGTCCCGAGTCACTTAGTGTCAGTCTGAAGAGCACAGAGATCCGCTATTGTGTTCAGATGGGCTCTCCCTTCATATCCCTGTCCATAGAAATTGACACCACCGGCCCAAATCACAGCATTGTTGGTACGTTTACCGTCCAGGTCACAGCCTGAACACCATATTAGTAGGTTTAATGGAAACATCAAATGTCACATTGTCGCTGCTTTGTCCAAAATGGGACTTGGAGTTATGGAGTAGTCTGTGGAAAGGAGAAATAAGAAAAACTTAACCATTTCACAGAAAGTTATCAAGTGTTCTTTGGATTGTAACTGGAGCATCTTCAACTAATGATTCTACTTGAAAGGAGAGCCTTGAACAGCACAGCACAGGTGGTGGTTTCAGTTGCAGCTTTATTTTGCACTTGTCAGCTGGTAATTGCAGCTGTGCCAGCTTACAAGTGAAAGCAGAACAGGAGATAGATAAGTAGACAAACATGAAGAGTCCACATACATTTAAAAATGCAGACATGTTTGTTAAACCAGAGTTTCTGTATGTGAAACAATTAGTTGAGTGTTGAAAATTGAATATTTTGGCATATTACTTTCATGTGTTCAGTTTGAATGGGCTCAAATGTGCCATTGTAACTTCAGATACATTTGTTATTATTATTATTTTCATAGCTCTGCAATTGTAATTGTCATAAATAAAGACATATAGACAAGCTACATTGGAACAGAATTCATAAAATAACATTCTCCCACATGCTTTTTAAAGGTATTTTTAAAATATTTATTTTCAAAGTAAAAACATAATGAACTGTTTTAGAATTAATTTAATGATTTTTGTAAGTGTGACAGCTTAGGGCATGATCAGCTTACGTAAGATTGCATGATGATTGTACACAATGGTTTAGAAGGACTTTATTTAAATATTGATGTTTGACATACATTCTCTATTAGATTTACTAAAGAGCTGCAGCAACACATATTTGAAAGGATTAAAACTAAAGATTGTCCTACTTGGGAAAAATAGAAACAAGGCCAAACACCCATTGTATCTCTAACCTTGTTTCTTTAGTAATGGCACAATTTATTTTTCATGGTGTATTCGATTTTATGCCCACTCCATTCAATCTAAAGTTTCTTATATACATTTAATTTATTGATATTCCATGCTTCTTTAAGCAAATCAATAAACTCAGTATCAAGCAGGCTGCAGTCATGTCATGTACCTAATATGTAATTTCATGCAGCAAAGTATTATTAACAGTTGTGACTGGCATAGCTTGACATTCATTTACCAAAATTTATGTCTATTGAATAATTCATCTATTGTTAAACAGTTCACCATTATGGGAGTATTCATGGCAGCACATGAGCACAAGACAGTATCTAAAAATAGACGGCCAGTAGTCCATCACAGGGTACAGACAGGCACACACCCATTCATTGCTCATGCCAGGCCAGTTTGGAGTTGCCAATAAACTTAATCCAAGCGGAGGAAACAGGAATACCTGGAGACAACTACACGTGAGATTTAGGAAGAAACATGCAAACCCACACAGACTGACTAGGCTGGGATTTAAACCCAGGACTCAGGAGTTGTGAGGTAGAGATGCTAAACAGTGTAAGCTACTGTCCACCCTATAGAAATGTATCGCTCTTTTAGTTTGATTTGAGAGCATTAAAAAGAAATCAATTAATGAAGTGTACACAATAAGAATTTTTTAACAAATATGGGAAGTAATAAAAAATCCAAAACTAGTTTCTCATAATATTACACATTTTACTTTAAATTTCCATGAATCTTCCTATACATTAGTATTTAAATATACACTCTAACACCACCCAAAACACATAAAGCCTTCAGATAGTAAAAATTATTGAAACCTGTTTATAATCAGCTCAGTATTTACCCGTTGTACCTGCAAAGCTAACTACCACATACCTCATTTAGGAATTAGCTCACACTTTGCAATTAGATTTTGGTTTTACTCACCAACAGATCTCAGCTTGTAGACCATGGCCAGCATCATATTCTTCATAGTTGATCCTTAGCAGGCACTCCTGAAGGTAATTCTACTAAACTCCCAATTATAGTTCTTGCGGAATGTCAGAAGGCACCAATATTTCACTGTATCAATATTACTAAGAAAGCCAGAACGACTTTGACTGATGCAAAAGCAGACAAAACACTTTGAAAGGCACTACAATACATATGAAAATCATAAATAAAAACACATTTAAAAATGCCCCACAGAGAGTGAAAATACAATACCCCATCTTCAGTTGTTGAAAAGAAAAAGAGAAGTCATATTTGGAAATGCTTTTGATTCTGAAGCAGGAGAATTTCAGCACAAGATTACCAAAAGCCAAGCACACATATAGACTCTTCTTAATGCAAATTTGATCTTATTCTGGAACTAGTTCAGAAATAAAAGCTGAACATGCTTTGAGAGGAAAGGAACATTACTGATGGAATAAAGCTTAATCGTTTATCTTATAATATTATGCATTTGTAAGAGGAAATGAAGAGATAATGAGATTAATTTACTTTTGATACAATGTTCTACACAGTCCCGATAAATCAATGGAGGCTTCACATTCACTCGACTTATTGTAATGAGCACATCAGTCCACTCTCTAACCGATGTATACAGTATATGGTCACGGTTTCGTACTAAGAGAGATCTTACAAGCTTCACACTCACGCATTTAGGAGTGTGGAATGTCAAGGCATGGCTCGATAACAACAGTTGTAACAAGTAAAAGATCAAGGCAAGATTCAAACAAAGTGGCTTTGGCTTGTCTGCACTAGTGATGATGTAAGTTTCTCATTTGTTAATACCAAAATAAAATGTATTTAGCATTCCAGTGCTTTGAAGGACAAGGCACATCTCTCTATTAATATAACATGCAATGTGTTAACAGAAGCACATAATTGCTGAAACACAAAGTTAGCAGGATAAGTAAATGGCATTCTTCACTGTTAAATATGAGTATAAAAATTCTGGTATCATGTTATCCCTAATCCTTGTTTACCTCTGACTGCGTGGCCAGACACAGCTCAAACTCCATCATTAAATTTGCTGATGACACAAACATCATAGGCCTGATCACCAAAATGATGAGACAACACATGGAGAAGAGTTTAAACTCAGCCAATAGCTCTATTTCCTCAGATGTCTGAGGAAAATTTAGATTTCTCTGTTTTCTGTATCTTCTACAGGTACTTTGTAGAGTGTTTCATCACTGGTTGCATCACATTCTGGTACAGCACTTTTTACACAGATGCTTTTCTACTCCTTCCTTCTAACAAACAGTACTGGACCATTGGTACTTGCACCAGTAGATTCGAGACAATTTCTATCTATAGATCTTACTGGTGTCTGGGAAAAACCATTTGTAGTAATAAATATTGTAACATAACAAGCAAAATACTGTACATATAGGTTGCTTCAAGCTGATGAAGATATTTTGCATCTGTTGATTATTTCAAATCAGTGTTCTAACAAAATTCCCAGTAAACTTTCATGTCTCAGCTACACAGATCCAACCTACAAAAAAGGGGAACTCAGGCACTACAGACATTGTGGCACTAAGATTATATTGTCATCAAACTGCAGACAAGGCTGGTGTGGTGGTAGTCTGGCAAGAAGAACCTTTATAGTTCAGAAGCTTCAAAACAACTACTTGACACAGTCATTTATCTTCCTCTCATGCTGTATCTGACAGATGGTTACTAGAAGGAGAGAAGTTCCACTATTTCTCTTTTCATCAGCACAAAATAATTGCCTCTCAATGGCAATTGCCTCATTGTTGAAAACCCACAGACATCTTTTTACCTTTTCCCCAAAAATCCATAAAACAAACAATCCTGGACATCCTGCTGTTTATGCATGCAACTGTCCTCATATATCAGTTTTCCTCGACAGTCTCATGGACCACCAGTTGAAGGTCATACTTAAAGATATAACCATGCTCTTCAGTTGCTTGACAGCTTTAGTTTTCACAATCCTGACTGTTTTGTTTTTACCATGGACATCATCTCCTGTACACAGTTGAAAGTTTAATCATCCTCAGACAAGCATTCTGCAGCCATCTTCAGACAGGCAGAACTGTTTCTTACCTTCAATACTTTAACTGCTTTTTATAACAATTATTTTCACAGGTCAGTGGTGTTGTAATGGGACCTAGCTAGGCAAACATCTTCATTGGCTGGGAAGAATAGTTTTTTTCTTCTTATTACCTAGGCTTTGTATCGGACATGTGCAAAAGATTTTCAACAATTGGGTTGGTGGGGCATCTTGTTTCAGACTCCAACTACAGGAAATCATTATTGATTTTACTACTATACATCCATTGCTCAGGTTTAAAGTGGATGTTTCTGAAATACGCTACCATTTTAGATATCAGTCTTCTTTCAGTTTTTCAGAATTTAAAGCTTCAGTCTATTTCAGGTCAGCTGACACCCTTACTGCTCCTTCCATCTCTGGCAAACTTTCTGTCTCTTTCACACTTCCTTAGATTCAGCCATCTCTGTACTGATGATGCTGACTTTTGTAATGAAACATTCAGAATGAGGTGTTTCTTCATATAGAGGATACCCTTCTTATGTGGTGGTCTGGGCTATAAATCAATCCAGAAGCAAACCTAATAGAAACCCCATTCTTGGTGGTCCTCCCATTCCACCCTAACATTTGATATCTCCCACAGTGTCATTAAACAAATTTCCCCGCTTTGCAGACTGATCATATTATTAATACATACATTCATACATACTGTACACGCTACTGGTTAAAAGATTTAGAAAACCCCATTTTTCCGGTTTTTAATGAAGTCCAAATCCAGTGAACAGTGAGATGCTATAAAGGTAAGTGATAAGCAGTCAGAGGTAAACAAGAAAGTTAGGTTAGCAAAAAATGTAAAAATTACGTAATTTTCAAAGTTATTCAAAAACGCCTTTTTCAGGAAATAGTATATGGGTTAACAGCTTACAGGTTTTCTTTAACAATGAACAGTAATTACAGTGGTGCAAAAAAATACCTACATGTATCCCAACATTTGCTGATAAGTTAAAAAACCTCTGTTTCTAAGAAAGCAGAGTTGAAGCAAAGTTCTTTGCTACACCCTCTAAAGCAGTTTCTTAACTTTTCTGTTTTTATGCACCCAATTTTTCCAATGATAATGTCTTTGTGAAGGGGAAGGAGGCGGGTTTGTCACTCTTGGTAAATTGAGCTCAATCATCAGAGGAGGGGGAGATTGCATGTGATTATTGGAACAGCAATTAACTGAGCGGCCCACCAAATCCACCATGACCCACTACCATTAATACACAAAGTAACTCGCTACCACTGGGAGACTGAGAAACACTGTTCTAAAGCATTATTTCAACAATATTTCACTACAGGAAGTAGTACACTGCTATCATAATAGAGAGAAAAGTCAAATAACAAATAAATAAATTAACAGCTTTAGTATCACAAATAATTTATTCTATGCTTTAATTTCAAAGTACATTGAGACTGGTGGTGGTTCCTGGCCCAAGCCTTCGTTATCTTGCAGTCTAACCTATTGAGGGTTTTTTAACCTTGAGTTTACTGATACTTTATTTCTCACTACACATTAAGTAATACTGTGTTTTAAACAAAAATCACCTGTTATCCTATGAAGTTCTTTTCACAATCCAGCAATGCAGAAAATTTCCATCTTTTAGTTTCCTAAACCCACTCATTAACCTGTCAGATTTAGCAGTAACTGAAGCCAATTCTAATGAATGTAAAAGGAAATGAAAGCAAATTAAATGTTTATTCAGTTACACAAAAAGCTACTTTACTTATATTACCTATAGGACCATTTCAAAACAGCAAGTAAATCCAACAATTTAAAGGCCATTGAGACAAACTGATTTGTTACAGACTCACAACAGCACCAGCACTAATTATTCAAGTGATACAATAATGGCTGAAAATATTATGATTGTGGCTTTTAAATTTCATGAACCAGAAAGACAAAAGAGGAAAAAGAGCATGTAATATTAAGTTTACAGTTGTGTAATGTTAATGTGTAATGTTATAATAACAAAAGGAAATGCTTAAACTGGTATTAAAACACGACGATTTAAAATACTGCAGTAGCAAACCTGCTATCGCCATTACAGGGCACTTACCAGATAAACAAGGCCAGAATCTAGAAAGTGAAAGGTAGTGAGGAACTCCATTTGAAATATTAGTAAAAGCAAGCTCTGCATCGTCAAGCACTGAAACCAATCACATCTTCCTTTGATTTCCTTTGAGAATCGTCCCCTTCACTTTTTTGCGCCACTTTATTCAATCATCCTTTCCCCTTTCACCATACACATAAACCATCATCACCTATGTGGAAAATTAATCTTTGGGCAGTTTAAACAAGTATTGATGATAGAATGTTAATACACCAGCTATGGTGACACCATGTACATCTTTTGCCTAACATACAGCATATCAAATATTTAATTTCTCTCTTCCTCTCACACATGGAGATTGCCAAAACTCTCATACATTCTTTATGCACACTGATTTTCTGTCAAAACTCCTTGATACCCTTTGTCCATCCCATATAAAATATTCTAGATCTGTAACTAATGAAGTTACCTGCAATTCGTTTCATTCAGTTATAAAAATGTCTTTTTTGAACATGTATGCAGGCTCAAAACTCCTCTTATTGATTTGCCTTTTGTGCCTTCCACATTTCCTAATATGGTAGTGTACCTCACTAGGAAATATCTCTGGAAAATTATTCAGGCCATGGAATCAGCCATTGAGTTTAGGGTTGGGAAGACTGTGCAGGACATATTTCCATGCGAAGCCTGTACATTTTCAACCTAAGTAAAGGCACAAATATTTATTTTACGTCTTATAGTGATACCATTATGGTTGTAAATGGATAACACCATTTTGTGCAGCTCTTTATGGTTATATTAGTGTTACTGGTTATCCGAGCTTGTGGATTCTACAAATGATTTTCCACATGTTTCATGTATCAAGAACTTCTTATTAACATTTTTTGTTTTTCTCTTGAACAACATATCCCTTTAGAATTTTGGTTTGATGCATCCAATTGTAGGGAGGATGCAGTTTTGTCTCAAAAATTCCAGTATATCTTGAAGATTTATCCTAGTGCTTCTTTTTCTTGAAAATTATCATTAGCAGAACAAAACTGTAATGTAATGAGCAATGAACATTTAGCAATTAAACTAGTTTTGGAAGACAGGTGTCATTGACTTGAAGTTGCTGATCATGAAAATCTGAGATATCTAAAACGTGCCAGATGACAAAATGATAGTCAAGGCAGATGTGCAGTGCTTTTTAATGGAGTTAATTTTGTAAAATTCATTGGTCTGAAGAAAAAAGAAAGGATGATGCCCTGAGTCTGATACTGCAGAACATGAAAGTATCCTTACCAGAAAAAATTTGTTGCTATTATTACAAAATTCTTTCTGATTTGGTTTCATTGATCAAAAATACTCCAGGCACATTTCATGATCTTCAAAATACTGAAAGTATTTTCTATGCACTAGATTTACATTAAACCTGAACACTGCTTTACTTCCCAGTCATCACAATTGCTCCACATGACATTGGCTCAATCTACTGTATTACCTGCACATTACATCTCTAAAGAGAATGTGTGTAAGCTCTTTAAAGGACAACACTAAGAAAGCAGCAGGTCCAGACGGGTCTCACCATCCTGCTTAAAAATCTGTGCTGATCAACTGGCTCCGTCTTTACTTGACTTTCAACAAATCATTAGTGTTTTGTGAAGTTCCTTTTATGCTTTAGACAAGACACAATCATTCCAGTCCCCAACAAATCCAGTATACAGGACTGGAGTGACTACAAGCCTGTTGCTCTGACATCTGTGGTCATGAAGACATTTAAGAGACTGGTGTTAGCTCACTTGAAGGACATCATGGCTCCTTGTTGAACCCTTCAGTTTGCTTACTGAGAGAACGGTCAGTGGATGATGCAGTCAACATGAGTCTTCACTACATGGTGCAACATCTTGACAACCCCGGGGATATATGCAAGGTTTTGTTTGTGGAATTCAGCTCTGGAATAAACCCAAATCCTAAACTCCTCCACTAAAAAACTCACTCGTTTTCCCATCCCTGCCTCCACCAGTCAATGAATACCTTTTCCACCAAAGAAAACAGCAGGAAAAACCCGAGAAATTCAATTAGCTATTGTCATCAGCATGGGTCCCCCCATGGGATGTGTGGCCCCCCTGCTGTTCCCCCCTCTACACTAATGACTACACCTCCCGTAACCTCTGTTAAACTTATCAAATATGACAACAAAACCATCATTGGGCTCTCGGGAAGGGTGACAAGTCTGTATAAAAATGGGAGGTTGAGCAGCTCCCTTTGGGGTGTGTAAAAACAATCTGAGCTAAAACTGAAAACTGGAATGACAGGGGATTTGGGTGGTCCCAAAAATTTTATCCCCCTCCATACATAAAAAGTGGGGTTGGGGAAACCTTCATGTTTCTGTGATTATTGAAAAGGTGCCCATAGTTTTAAAATGTCAGGCTTTGTTCTCTTTTCTTGTCCCAGTTTTATTTTATGTGTTGGGTTAATGTTGTCCCCGTAAAGGAGGACGGATGATGGGAGGGTTACAACCGCTAATCTGGAAAGACCTTTTATCAATCAATAAATTACCCCATCACGGACTATTTGGAGAAGAGGAGGAGACAAAGGGGAGAACAGCATGAGAGAGAGAGAAAGAGGAGCCCCCAAACCATTCAATAAATTTGTTTTGCCGATTCATTTCATTGGCGCTTTGACCCAATTTTTTTTCATTCATCCGACTCCCTTTTCAACCGCTTGCTGCTAAACCCCCCGGGGTAATCATCATTAACCGCCGGGAATCACGGTGAGGTTGTTAAACCCCGGAAAATACAAACATACAATTGCCGCAATCAGATCCTTTCAGGACATTTATTCCGCCGTCAAGTTCCCCACCTGTTTGCTGTTTTGTGTGGTGTGTGTTATATGTTGGACAAGGGGAGGGTTTTTAATATATATTTTCTTTTTGTTTGGGTTTTGGGGGGTGGGGGAATATTGGGTGTGCATTTGTCGTGGCGGTCTTGTCTCATTTAATACATTTACCTTTTAATTTTACATTCTTAGCTTTGCATTTCAAACCCGAGGGGGAAAGTTTATCTGTGTGGGAAGGGCTTGACGGAAGGTTTCCCAGTAAATTATCCAGGCCACAGGTCTTGGAGGTGGGGCCCCGGCTGGGAATAAACGGCCGAGAATGGGGGCGGCCCATCCCCACGGGAAAATTGAAGGACCTGTTTGATGGATGATTGTAGCGGGACCAAACCCATTTAGGGGTTTAGCTTCGGAGAATTTTTTTGTGGATCGAGAGATGGTGAGCTCTAATCCAGCCCCAAATTTCCCCGGCGGGAAGTGCGTTTTCCCCCCGGGGCATTATATAGTTTGGGCTGTCGGGATGTAACTCACCAACCTCCTTTGGATTCTCCCCCCGAAACCTCTCCTTAAAAATCAAATTTTATAGCTGGGGGTTTCTGGACTAGGGTGCTGGGAAGGAGTGGGTAAAGGGGCCCCTTTGCTGTCTGCCCAGCAACCAAAGCAGGGCCCCCCTGGCTTCATACCGCGTGTTCGGGGAAAACCGATTGGGGACCTTTATATCCAGGGCCTTCACCCACATAGGGGCACGTTCTTCAGGGCCCGCACTCCCCCATGTTGGCCTGGGGAGGGAAAGCGGGAAGGTTTTTTCTTCACCCCCGGCGATAAAGTTCACCCAATATTGAATTTGTGAACTGGGGACCCCACCGGGATGATGTTTCTGGCCCCCTCCAGGGTGAAGATTTGTTTGGGGAGGGGACATTTTTTGTTGGCCCTTGCATCGGCAAACAAACAGCCCACCCATTTTTAAAAATGTCTACAACCACCATCAGGCGGTCTTCCTGGGGTGGGATAAAATCCCCCATTAGGGGCTCCCAAAGTCTCCTTCCCATCTCAATTGGGGTTGTAGTAACCCCGCCCCCAGGTGGTTTTTTCACGTTGGCGGTCACACCGCTTCCGGGTGGCCCCCTTTTTCCGGCAGGGGGCCACCATGAAACCCCCCAGAATCAAAAAAATTTTTTGTCCCCAAGGAACCAAAGGACTGTCATGGTAGTGCTTCAGAAAGTGGGGACGAGCCTTCCGGGACCACAAGTTGATTTTGCAGCCCCCCGGGTGGAAAAGTCCACAAGACCCCGGGAGGTCCAAAAAATTCCCCGGTCATCCTGTTCCCACCCTTCCCTGATGTTCTGGCAGAATGGACTGGTAGCTTGTGTTTTGGGCCGGTCCCGCCCCCCGGCAGGGGAGGATCATCTTTTCCCCTCTCCCAAAACCCCCAACCCCCCGGCCCTCCAAAAGACAGCGATCCGCCGATTTACCACACCCCTTTCCCGGGTAAGTCACCCTAAACGAAAAAATTCTGGAGGGGGAGGGACCCACCTGGTCCGGAGGGGGCCGGGGTGATTGAACCCCCAGGCAGGCGGATGATGGGGTGTCCCTTTAATTCAACCCCCCAGATAATGTCCCATTTCCCCCACAGCCCCCCACGAAGCCAAGCACTCCTTTTCAGCGTCGGGTTCACCAGCCCCGCAAAAAAACTTGGAGGCGAGCCGGCCTGTTCAGCCTAAATTCCTGAGGACAGGGCCACCCCCGGTTCTGGCATCACTTGTCCCTAAGGTGAGCTGTGGATCTGGGGGCCCGAACGGCTCTTGGGGGTGGCTCTTTATGCCTTCCCCCCCGGCATTCGTTCCATCCCAGGACATTTTTTCCCAAGTTGGTTAAGGAGCCGCTTTTTATCAGCCATCCTGGAATGAACCCAGTACCACCCCCCCCCAAGAAAAAGTAACGACTTCAAATCTGTGGGGGGACCCCGGGTGGCCAATCTTCCGGGGTACAGCCCCCCGGGAAAGAATGTGCCCGAGGAAGCAGGGTTGTGAAGGTACACTTCCTGTTCAGCGGGGCGCGAGAAACCCCTGGAAGATGGGGCCAAATCCCAGTTTGGGTTTTTGAAGGGGGGTAAACAATGCGCCCGATGACACGGGAGACTTTCCTATCAACCCCCCGAACCTCTCCGACCGGAAAGTGGCCCCCGCATTTTAAGCCCAAAAGGCATGACATTGAACTGGAAAAGGGCCTTTGGGGTGATACGCGCTTTTCTTACTCCCCCCATCCCGGCCCGCCAAAACCACCCCGGGGGATCTATGCTAAACACTCGCCCATGCAGTACCCAGTATTTCATGAACCAGGGCATGGGTAGCGCCCCGGCTCGCCTTTGTTTAAACCCCCTTTGCCCACAGAAACGTGGGTTTTTCCGCTTTTCAAAAGGACCACAGGGCTGGAGGAGGAAGATGGTTCTATTATTCCCGGGGGCATCCTCGAGGGGCTTTTAAAGCCCCTCTTCAGTGGAGAAACTCGAATCGGTGCCTTATAGAACTTGCTAAGGTGTGGACCGTTCACCCCCCCCCGGGGAACTCCCAAATTCTCCGCCCCCACCCGCCCACTTTTTTCAGCACCCCCCTCACCCCTTCAGGTTGTCCCTCCACTGGGGGGTGCCCCGAGGTGCTTGCCCCCCTCACTGCTGCGAGAACCAAGAAATTCAGGCCCAGATCTTCTTTGGGAAAGGGAATTAGATATCCTTCCCCCGACGAACCCCCGGGGCTAGAATGGATGGTCATCCTCATGGTGCGAATCCAGCCCCGGGGTAACGGAACTGACAGGTGCTGACCTCCAGGACATATGTACCATCTCCCAGGGGGGGCGAGTACACTTTCCTCAAGGGACTTTGCCCAGGGGCCCGAAAACCCCATCCGGGGCCCAAAACAAATGGGGGGGACGGGCGATGTTGTTGTTGTTTGGCTAATCTTCTCCCCATGCTTGGGGGGATTAGGGATGGCTCCCGGATCCACCCGTCCCTCTGCCCCCCCCAGCCTCACTGGGACGATCAGAAGGGGCCTCGCAAAAGGGGAATCCCGGGCCACCGCAAAGGTTTTCCGTATTTTTTAGGGGGTGGGTTTCGTGGACTGGCCTGGACTTTGTGCTAGCGCTTTGAGTTTCCCCAGTCCCCTTTCCCCTTGGGGGGGCCCACCTTCCCAAGTCCTCCACCATCCCACCACCCCCTGAGGCTCCCGCAACCGCGGGTTACAGGCATTAAGGGCCGGACCACCCTTCTTCAGCCATAGCCGCGCCACTTCAAAAACAAAACCCGGGGTTCATGGCGGGCCCATGGTTTGTAAGGGAGTTCCCCTGGCCCCAGCGCCTCCCAGTTGGGCTGTATTTCGAAGAAAAAAGGGGGGAAAGATGCGAAAGGATCCCCCAAAGAAAATATTCTTCTGGGCCCCCAGCCACCAGCCCGCACCCGGGCCGGAGGGGGTGTCCCTATCACCCCAAATTTTGCTCTTCTGGGGGTTTAAAGGGGTTTAAAGCCATACGCCCCCCCTTTCCCCCACAAAGTTCAGGACATCACGCGTTTTATGGAGCCCCCAATTGGGAAAGGAAAGGCACCCCGGAAAAGAGGGCCTGGGGGCCCCTCCCAGATAAAGCGGGTTGAAAAGCGGGGGGGTCTTTTCTTCGAACACCTTTGACTTCCCCCGAAGAGAATCTTGCCCCGCGGATCCCGCCTTTTGGACACAAATTCCCCCTTTCCCCGAGTTGAACTTCTCGTTTATGATTCTTTCATTTCCTCCCGGGGGCTGCTGATGCGGCCCCAAGGCTGCTTCCGCCGGGCGTTTCTTCGCAACCTCGCCGGGTCTTTTCCTCCAGCCGGGTTTTTGTTGGGAGATCTTCCCACGAGGGAGCGCCCCCCAGGCCTTCCCCCCTCAGGTCCACGGTGATCTTCCGGGAAAACGACTCAAAAAATCCCCCACCCTCGCACCCCAACCGCCTGACCGGGCGCCGCCCCGCTACTCCATCATTAAAAAGGGGGAAGCAATGGTGTCCCCCGCTCGCCCCCCTAAAAAATGTTAATTTGGGGGGAAAATTTAAAGGCAACAGGATCAATTTAAATAAAGATTCCTCAGAGAGGGGCCCCTTATATCCCGGATTTTAAATGGGAGACCAAAGGGAGGATCCATCATAAAAAGGGCACAACAGTGAATTTTGTAGTATACTTGGCCAAAAATCTGATTCTGAAACCAGCTTTGTGGGGCTTCAAGAACATTGCATTGTAGTCTGCATTTAACTGCTCTAACATCGAACAAACAATGTTTTTGTGGTACAGCACTGTATGCAAAATTGTTAATGTTGTTTGCCCCTTTTGCCATCACCCCTTTTGTCAGAATGAAGTTTAACAGTAATTTAACTTTTATTTAATATTTTTTTGAATCATGAAAGCTTACATTTAAATCACCCTTTTGTTGTTTTGGAAGTGTATCTTGCCTTTTGGGGATAATTGCGAGCAGAATGTATTATCTTTTTCCATTTTGTATTTAAATGACTTAACAAAAACACTACGCATACATCACTTTAAGCTCACTGTTCAGCAATTCCCAATCCCCCTTGGAAAAGCTTTGTCTGATAAAGCTTTTATATTCCTAAATTTTTAAAATGAATATCAGTTATTTTCATTTTGTTAAGCATTAACAGAGACAGCATATTATTACTGATTTGCAAAATTCTCTATGCAGCCAATCCAAAGATCATGTTTTCATTACATTAAGGAAATCACAAGCTTGGCCTGCTCTATTTAAAATGTTAAAGATGCCTTTGGGTAATCTACACTTTGGTTTCGTCTGATGCAGAGATGGACATCTGAAGTGGAGCTCCCAGCTGTGTGCTTTTTCATATTATTTGCTTATTATTCTGAGATATCCTGTATTTATTCAACTCGAGAGGGACTGCTACGTATATGTAAGCACATATAAACATGGGGCCCGCAAGAAGGGGGTGAAAAGAATCGAAAACTAAGCTTTCATCCAAGCTGCGATCAGCAAGCCCCAGTTCAAGATATGGCCTATCAGAGACAGACCTGGATCAGATGGGTAAAGCACAGACCCCCGACTACGGTCCGCACATCGCGCCGGCTGAGAGCAAAAGGAGCAGGGCGATCGCGGAGTCAGATGTGGATAGCTCCGATTGGGGAAGATTACTGAAACTGAAAGGGCCAAGTCCGCGGCTTCCCGTTACGCAATACGCGAGCCTGGAGCAGCCGGGGCACCGGCTTCAGCAAAATCTGCTCTTCCATCACGGTACAAGAAGGCACAATTGAGCTATCTGAATTGAAAGTGTTGTTTGCTGAGCTCACGCAAGATATAAAGAAAAGCAGAACGCCAATGAGAAAGCAACGGCGAAGGCATTGAGAGACTGAAACAGGAAATGAAACAGGCCAATGAATGGCTGCGGCCCAAAAGGTGCAACTTGAACTCGACAGGTGCTGGAAAAATTTAAGAGACATTCGGAAAACTCGTTAAACTGAGCACGCTTGCTGATCAATTG
Organism: Polypterus senegalus; assembly: GCF_016835505.1. Lineage (NCBI taxonomy): Eukaryota > Metazoa > Chordata > Cladistia > Polypteriformes > Polypteridae > Polypterus > Polypterus senegalus. Next base: position 37,075 of record NW_024385859.1, read on the forward strand.
GGGCATCTTAAGGAGACATTCACAAATCAGATCGATATGGCCGAACATTTAGCTGCCAGTGCCGAGGAAAGAGCAGTAAATGTCAGTTCCGAATGTAAAAAAAATCGGAGAAAACTGGGAAAGACTGGCTGCTTTGGAGTAAA